>NC_057796.1:159506404-159806404 GCF_018294505.1 Triticum aestivum | reverse complement strand
AATGGGGTCCCCGGCAAACACTTTTGGTGCAAATGTGGTGTCCGTCAAGGGGACCCACTGTCCCCCTTGCTCTTTGTACTTGCTGCGGATTTGCTTCAAACAGCGATTAATGACGCCATGCATAACAACAATCTGCACCTACCGATTCCCTCTGGTCGTAACAATCAATTCTCGGTCATCCAATACGCGGACGACACAATCATTGTAATGCCGGCCTGTCGTGTCCAAGCTACTTGCATGAAACAGATACTCACGGATTATGTTGATTCTGTGGGGTTGCACATCAACTTTCACAAGTCGACACTTATTCCTTTGAACACTCCGGAGGAAACGTACAAGGATATTGCTGACATCTTTGGATGCGCATGTGCACAACTACCGTTCACGTATCTGGGCCTACCCCTGGGCACGTCCAAGCCTACGGTCCTTGACTTAACTCCCTGGATCTGCAAGGCTGAGAGAAGAATCACCGCAGTGATATCACTGATGTAATATGCGGGCAAATTGGCTCTCATGAACTCTCTCGTCACCTCGCTGGCGATATACCCCATGGGAATCCTTAAACTCCCACCCAAGATCATTGAACAATTTGACAAGATTAGGAGACATGGCCTTTGGACTAAAAAAACTGAGGATGGTGAGAAAAGTAACTCTCTTGCGGCTTGGGACATGGTGTGTCGGCCCAAGAAAAATGGTGGCCTCGGAGTTCTCAATCTCAAGGTTCAAAATGACGCAATGCTTCTGAAGTTGCTCCACAAGTTCTACAACAAGTTCGACGCCCCCTGGGTGCACCTCGTCTGGGACACATACTATGCTTCCACTGTCCCCCATGCTGCTGCCCCATGCGGCTCTTTCTGGTGGCGACAACTCATTCAACTCATGCCAATTTACAGAGGGATCACCAAAGTTAAGATTGGAGCGGGTGACACAGCCTTATTTTGGAAGGACGATTGGAACAACTCCATTTTGTCAGAAACATACCCGCGTGCTTTCTCATTTACAAGCGATGAAGATGCCTCGACGCGGAAATTTCTCTCGATCACCCATCTTAACCAGGCTTTTGACTTGCCCCTCTCGGTCCAAGCATTTGATGAATTGCGAGCTCTCCAGCAAAATGTTAACACTGCAACAATGACTGACTCCAAGGATGCCTGGATATGCACTTGGGGATCTGCTGACTTTAAAACCACGGCCTATTACACCTTCTACTTCAGGGAGATGATTGCTCATGATGCATATCGATGGCTGTGGAAGACCAAATGCATCCCTAAAATTAAGGTCTTTGGTTGGTTCCTCCTCTCTGATCGCCTTAACACAAGAAACATGCTAAAGAGGAGACATTATAACATTGACAATAATTTGGACTGCCTTCTTTGTGGACAACATGTGGAAGAGACTGTTGAACATCTCTTTTTCCATTGCACTTTTAGTACCGCATGCTGGAGCAAGCTCAACATACTCTGGCCATCACAGGGCAACAGACTGGAACTCATGACATACCTCAAGACTTTGAACCCCAGGAAAATGATCATGGAAGTTTTCTTGGTGTTAGCTTGGAGCCTATGGAAAGAAAGGAACAACAACTACTTTCGCAAGGTGGACCCATCTATCCCATCCTGGGAGGCCAGATTCAGGAGAGACTTTGCTGACATTGCCTACAGGATGCCCCCCACAAGAAGCAGCTAGTGGCTGACTTACTTAGCTCTATAGCTTAGTTGTAATTATACACTCTGATCATCAATTTGCTGCCCCCTTGTACCATTCTCTGCACACCCCCTTCTCCCACTTGTGCATATGTAACATAACACTTGTAACCTTTGCTGGCTGTGAGTTGGTAATATATATGCAGTAGGAGCCTTTCCTACTGTCTAACCCCTTCAAAAAAAGTTTTGAGATATTTGAGGACATATGAAATCCCAGCATCTCAAGGAAAATTGGCAACCCAAAAAAACATGATGTAAGGTTTCCTCTTGCTGACAGTTCAAAACTGCACAATTGTACTCCTCCAGAATTAATGTTTTACTTCTCAGCAGGTTTCTTGTATTCAGCCTATCATGCAAGAGCATCCAGAAGAACATGTTGTGCTTAGGTTGACATGAGGATTTCCAAATCCATGCAAAATGAGGTGGAACTTGCTTGACACCTATGAGCACCTTATACGCTTTTGAAGAATTGAAGACATTGTTGCCCCAAATATAACTCCAAGTATCAGTCATGTCTTGATATTCTGATTGCCTTAAAGCATGACATTTGTCTTCTAACTAAAGAAATTGTTGATGTGCTTGAATTGAAAGGGGCAAATGAAAGAGGTCTTCAAGATATTCTGTGTGAACTACTTGTTGCACTGTCATTGAGGTATTCTGAACAAAAGAGAATAAGTGTGGATATTCCCGCTGTAAAATTGCATTACTCCACAAATCAGTCCAGAACAGGGCACTTCTTCCATCCCCTAAGTTACATCTGGCCATAGCTTTGTATTGATCATTTAATTGGAGAATAGATTTCCACCAAAATGATCCTACCAATTCTTCTCCTAGAAGTTTATTGTCCTGGTAGTATGACTCCCAAATGAGGTTAACCCAAGGTATATCATGCCTGTTGTAGAATTTATGGACATTTTTCATTAATAAAGCTTTATTTTGGGCAAAAATATCCATAACTCCAAGTCCTCCATGCACCTTTGTCCTACAAACAGTGGTCCAAGCAACAGAAGCTGGTCTGTGATCCTCCATGTCAGAACCTCTCCAAAGACAGTGTCTCAAGTATTTGATCACTTGGTGCTTGATAGTCACTGGAACATCCAGACAAGCCATGAAAAATATTGGCAAGGATGCCAGAACTGATTTGACTAGTAGTAATCTTCCAGCACTTGTCATAAATGTGGCCAAACAAGCAAACCTTTTTGCTACTCTCTGGACCATTGGCATGCATTGCTCCATTCTGGGCATATTTAATCCTAGTGGGAGCCCCAGATATGTGAATGGAAATTCTCCTCTTTGGCAGTTTAAAGTGTTAGTAAATATCTCCACCCTTTCCTCATGAATGTTAATAGGTACCATTATAGATTTCTAATAATTGACCTTTAGCCCTGTGGCAGTTCAAATGTGTTTAGAAGAGTTTTAAGGCAGAAAAGTTCTCTGGCATCAGCTTTCATAATCAGCAGTGTATCATCTGCATACTGGACTATTGGGAAATCAGGGCATGAGTTTATTTCAAGAGGGGCAGTGATAAGTCCTAGATCTCTTGCTCTGTTTAGGATGGAGTGAAATAAGTCTGCAGCTAGCACAAATAGAAGTGGTGAAAGGGGTCTCCCTGCCTGACTCCCCTTTTGCAGTAAAATCTCTTACCTGGTACCCATTTAACATCACAACAGAGGAAGAAGAGTTGAACAGAATTTGAATCCAAGAGATCCCTCTTTCACCAAAAGTTTTTGCTCTCAAAACTTCTATTATTGCTTGATGCTCAATAGTGTCAAAAGATTTTTCAAAATCTAATTTTAATACAAGCAGTTCCTTCCTAGATTTGTAACATTGGTGCAAATACTCATAGGACCACCCCAAACAATCTTGGATCACCCTGTCTTTTAAGAAACCATACTGGTTAATGTGAATCAGTTGCAGGATTACTTTTTGCAGCCTATTTGCCAACAGTTTGGTGATAAGCTTGAAAACACCATTTAGCAGAGATATAGGTCTGAAATTATTAGGAGACACAGGAACCTCTTTCTTTGGACCAGAGTGATGTAGTAGGTATTAATGCTTTCTAATGAAATGTTGCCTGCATGAAAAGCACGAATGAGATTCTTAACATCCTGACCAATAATGTCCCAACAAGATTTAATGAACTCATTGTTGAAGCCATCTGGGCCAGGTGATTTATTATGTGGCAGCTCTTTCACAATCTGGTTGATCTCCTCATTAGAGAATGGCTTTTCTAAATCTTGGAAAATCTCTGGATTGTTGTGTTGACCCAATAAACTTTGTAGATCAAAATGCATGGTGTGCCCCTCTGATTGTCCCAGTCTCTTCTTAAAAGCTTCCCAAAGAATTCCAGCTTTGCCTGCATGATCTGAAATTTCCACATTATCCTCATTTCTCAGTGTAGCAATTTTATTATGTCTAAAGTTGATGGAAGCTTTTGTGTGAAAGAATTTTGTGTTTTCATCACCAAACTTGACTCCTTTTATCTTTCCTCTCTGTTTCCAATAGATCTTTTGATTGTTGAGAATGGTCAACAAGTGTTCTTTCAACAGATTTCTGCAATTCCATTCAAATGTACTGAGCATTCTGAATTCTTCAAAGAAGTACAGCAAGTATATTCATTCATTAAGTTCAGCAATTTGTTTCCTCAGACATGGCATGTCTTTGATCCACAACTTGATGCTCCTTCTGAGATGTTTCAGTTTTGCATTAATGATTTTAGCAGGCTCAGTAAAGCCAACAGGAATATCCCAAGCATTTTTAACTATCTCCTTGAAAGATGTGTGTCTCAACCAGTAATTTTCAAACCTGAATACTTTTGATCTAGGGATGGAAGTCCCCACTTTGATCATGCATGGAAGATGGTCTGAAATGGGCCTAGCAAGTGGTAGAGCAGTTGTAACAGGATATGAGGTCATCCAAGCTGTAGAAGTAAAGAACCAGTCTAGTTTTTCCAGCAAAGGATTTTCTTGCATATTGCTCCAGCTGAACTGTCTACCTTTTAAAGGCAACTCAACTAGCCCTAAATTGTTGATGGCTTGATTAAAGAGAAGCATCTGATTAATATCACCACCAAGTTTATTTCTGTCTGAAGGAGATCTGATGAAATTGAAATCCCGCATAATAATCCAGTCCTCATCAGGGGGCATCTCAATATTATTAAACCCGTTGAGAAATTCCACTTTATCAGCTTGCTCACAAGGACCATAAATGTTAGTCAAGATCCAGGTCTGAGCAGAACTATTGCATGTAAACTTAACAGATAAAGAAAACCTGTTAGAAAACATGAGCTCCCCCCTAAATAATCCCTCATTCCATGCAATAAGAAGTCCTCCAGAGGCCCCAATTGAGGGCAGAAATTCAAACTTATTAAATCTCCTAGGACAGAAGTTGTTAATGTATGCCAGGTCAAAATTTTCTCTCTTTGTTTCTTGCAAGCAAATGATGCCTACAGCACTTTCCTCCACTTTCTGCTTAATAGCCAGCCATTTATTTTCAGAACTGATCCCTTTGATGTTCCAGTTCAAGATATTCCAAGACCTGTTGTTATTCATGATTACACTTTGATGAAGTTATAACACCACTCAAGGCCCATCCCTTGAGACAATAATTATTGTGGATATGAGTGCACATGAGAGAGTGCCCCATGTTTTGTTGCTGCAGACTAGCCCACAAATTCAGGCCAGTATTCCTAGGACCAAGGGAATTCATGAAACATTCCACAGTTCCAGAGAAGAAAACTAAAACACAAATCATACACATTGTAACCACACAGAAGATCACAACACAAATAGGAACATAAGATAGCATGATAAGCAGATAATTGTTGCCACCTAGCAGAAGTGTGTTACATCCCCAATAAACCAAAGTCTCGCATGACCAGACCTTCAACATAACTAGAACAAAAGTGTCCTTCCTCCCAGAGCCTCTCCTAGAACTAGTGGAACTAATCATGGGGAACTATCCTTATTACTGTCACTCTTGGCCTTGGAAACCTTGGCCAGCTCCTCATGTTCCTTCTCCTTGTTCTTTGGCCTCTTGCCCAACTTCTCCTGGAGATCCTCCTCAGCAACCTTGCAAAAAGATTTTGTGAGGTTTTTAACAATATTATTTTGGATGATTGGAGGAACAGCATTGCAAGGTAAACATTCCTTGCCAGAATAGGGATTTCTTTTAAAACCTTTATTTTCCTCTCTAATTATGCCACTCCTTCTTACCTGGGTTTCCACTAGGGGAACTTTTCCTCTCCTCTTCCTAGATATGGCCTCTCCAGCAGGCAGTAGAATGATGTTATTTGGAGAAATTCTCTTGAGTGGGCTGCTAGCTTCAGAGGAAGAATGAGCTACTGGGCTGACCCCCTCATTTTCTTTATCCTGACTAGCAGCAATAATTTGCTGACACACAGGAGCCTGGTTGACAGAACAAACATCAGGGATTATGAAAGTCATAGTATCTTCCTCTTTGCAATTTTCAGTCAGAATATTCCACAATGAGGATTTTAACAGCTTTGAAGTCCAACCAAATCTATCAGGTGTAAGAAGCAGGTTCAGAATGAAATTGAACCAACTTACAGGGATTTCTGCAGTGTATGAATGAGGCACCTCCTGAGAAGAGGGAGAAAAGTGCTTGACCCACAGATCTAAACCTTCTTCAGAGATTAAATGATCTCCATCAATAACTGAAAAAGCATTTGCATGTGCTATATTGAAATATTTAGAGTATGTATTGGAGATGTCCTTCTGATTGTTACCTTTAGAAGAACCAGGTTGCAGAGAAGCTGCATTCTGAGAGGAGCCCAAGGCCACAAAAGACTCATTGACCTGTTCCTGCATCAAATGTATGTTTTTATCCTTATCTGCAATTGTCGGTGTCAAAACCGGCGGATCTCGGGTAGTGGGTCCCGAACTGTGCGTCTAAGGCGGATGGTAACAAGAGGCGCGGGACACGATGTTTACCCAGGTTCGGGCCCTCTCGATGGAGGTAATACCCTACTTCCTGCTTGATTGATCTTGATGATATGAGTATTACAAGAGTTGATCTACCACGAGATCGTAGAGGCTAAACCCTAGAAGCTAGCCTATGGTATGATTGTCGTTGTCCTACGGACTAAGCCCTCCGGTTTATATAGACACCGTAGGGGGCTAGGGTTACACAGAGTCGGTTACAAGGGAGAAGATCTACATATCCGTATTGCCAAGCTTGCCTTCCACGCCAAGGAGAGTCCCATCCGGACACGGGATGAAGTCTTCAATCTTGTGTCTTCATAGTCCAACAGTCCGGCTAAAGTATATAGTCCGGCTGTCCGAGGACCACCTAATCCAGGACTCCCTCACTAGCCCCCAAACCAGGCTTCAATGACGATGAGTCCGGCGCGCAGATTGTCTCTGGCATTGCAGGGCGGGTTCTTCTCCAAATTCTAAGTACCTGTTGAGTAGTGTCCGGCTTCCCATAAATGTTGCACTCCTTGGCTTCTGCGCCTAATAATGGCTATCTTCCACGTGTTGAGCGAATGCGAGAAGCCAGGGCATTTTTACATTTGCCGCCCTAGCCATGTGAGTAAATCGTCTATTAAAGACACGGGGATTCTCAGATCCAGATCACACCATCCTCCCACAGCGAGTATCCATCGGAGCACGCCCGGAAAAATCCATTCCAACATGGCCGGCCATCGCAGCTCCTCCTCTCGCTCCCGTAGCCCTAAGCCCGGCAATTGGAAGAAGTGTTCTGTCCCTCACAGCCGATTAGTAGAGTTACAGACCCAGGGATTTCTCCCTCCAGCGTATATGGGCCCCGTTCGAGCCGGGCTCGCCACCTACAATGGCGGGGAGCAAGCGGAGAGCTTTCCCAACCCATCCATGGGGGAGCGGGTATGCCTTGTCCCTTACTTATTAAGAGGGCTTGGATTTCCAATTCATCCGTTCCTCCGCGGGCTCCTGGAGTTCTACGGCCTCTAGCTGCATAACTTTACTCCCGCTTCCATATTACACATCGCTGGCTATGTCGCCCTTTGCGAGCTGTTTCTGGGCTGCGAAGCTCATTTCGAGCTATGGAAGAGGCTATTCTGCCTCGTACCCCATACATAGGAGGGGTCAATATATCAAGTGGGTGGAGCCGAAATATGGCGCATCGCCGGGACCGGATACCTGTCCGGTACTCCGAAGAAGACATCCGAAGACTGGCCTTCGGAGTGGTTTTATATGGAGGACGTCCCCCTTCCGGACCCTATCTGGATGGGCCTTCCTGAGTTTGACAATGCTCCCTTGAAGAAACGCCGCAGCTGGCGCCCTTGGAGCCCTCAAGAGGAAGATAACGGGGAAGTCCTTTACCTGATTGGTCGAATACAGACGCTGGCCCAGTCGGGATTGACAGTAATCGAGGTTATGTCAATACGTATAATGCGGGGGGTGCAGCCACTTCAATATCGGGGGCAACCCATGTGGCACTTCAACGGAGAAGACGATGCCACCCGCTGCGGTCGTAAGGGACCGGACTCAGTCGCTGCTCTAGCAAAAATTATGTCCGATTTGTACAAAGCAGAGGAAGAGGAGTTCATCCGCATCAAGCCACGGGATGGATTCTCCATGTACAACCCTCCAAGCTGGGTGAGCTGCTACTTTTTATTCCCAACCTTCTCGCATCCTTCGTCATAAGTATTTACCTTGCCATTTCATAGCAGGAACTGCGAAAAGCTATAAGGGAGGTCCACAGCCTGCCTCCACAACCGGAGGACCCTGACCGGGCCCTCAACCCCGGACTTGAAGAAGATCCGGACACATTTGTGGAGCTTATTGACAGGAAGTTCTATCAATTAAACTGCGACGGTGCCATGGTGGCCATCATAGCCGATTATCCAGGACTACTCCCTGCCTCGCATGTAAGTAAAACCGGAGTCCTAACTTCCAAGAAGGATCCCTTTTTCTGCACTTCACCTACCGCACACATATCGTGTTTTACAGGCAAGGCCCTTGGGACGCCATGCCGAACCCGCAGTGACTCACCAACAAGGGGCACCGAAGCCGGGTAGGCTTAAAAGGAAGGCGGTCAGGACTGAGACGCCGTCGCAGAGGTATGAAAGAGAACCCCGCTCCATGGTGGTCATCTTTTAAAATATAATAACGCCCATGTTCCCTAGTAGGAAAAACGCTCGCCGGACTATATCCGGAGAGGTTGCCGGTCACGCCTCCACCAGTCGGGCTCCAAAGCCGGACTTAGAGGCGGACGCTAACATGGGGCCAACGCCGGATGTTCCTCCTACAGAGGATGCAGATAGGCTATCCGCTACAAATTCCGAAGTGGAGAGGGCCATGAATCACAGGTGTCGTCGGGCCGTACTCCGTGACGCTTGTTTCTCCCAAGAGGCGTTTGATGCCTTCAACTCAGGAGACGCGTACATCCGAGCTGCTCAAAATGGTCTTGCCAGAGCCACGGACCAGTATGTAAAGTATATACGGGTAAGAAAATCTAATAATTATGTATATCAGTAGCCCCTGAGACTTGAAACAGTTGGCACGACTGATTTAAGGATCATTGTTTGCATAGGTTCTTACGGAGAAGAATACCCAGTTGTCTCAAGAGCTGGAGGAGTGCAAAGCCCAGCTTCAGGCCGCGATTGCCGCGGTGAAGGAGTCCGAGAAGGCCCCATCGGGTAACACTTGTTTTTATTGCAAAGAATGTCATGTACCAGGTAGTATGCGGCATGCATGCAAATCTAATAATAGATTCAGCAGATGACTCCGGAGTGAATCCGGAGGTCGTGCGTGGGGATGAGCAACATGCTAACCGACAGCTAAAGGCTGGCGAGCGCGTGCTTACATGGGCTAGGCGGGAGAAAAACAAGCTCCAAGACGCCAATACCCGGCTGGGCGTCGAACTGAAAGATGTTCGGGCCCAGCTTGCTGACTCCGTAAAGGAGAATAAGAGGCTTCAAAGCGGCATTTTTAGTAAATGCTTGAACGAACTTTTAAAGAGTTCAGCGAAGAAACCAGCTGACAGAATTATATCTGCAGGTATGCTGACGGGTCGTCCCGCGGAGGAGATGCCCGGGTCTACAAGCGATCTTCTGCCAGCGCTCTCACAACTGCACAAACAAGTACGGTAGGTGATGCAGGGCATTGCTCAAGCCTTGTGGCCATCCGCCTCCCTGCCAGGAGGCATGAGAGAGCTTGTAGAGAAGCTCAAGGGAGCGCGGTGGCGCTTCCGATTATGGAAGATATCAGCCTGCCGACAAGGTGCAAGGGAAGCCTGGGCCATGGTGAAGACGCGATATACCAAGGCTGACCCGAACCACATGCCCGAGGTCGGACCTGTGGGGCCTGATGGGAAAGAGATCCCCGTCAGTTTGGTTTATGACTGGGTAGAATTAGCCGCAAAGTATTCTCAACAGGACTGTAGGCTAGACAGCCTGTTGGATGGTATAGAAGAAGAATTTAGTCAGTCTAATTGACTGTGTACTTCAAGTGACATATATTGTCCCTAGCCGGATTGTAAATCATTTGTCATGGCGGACCCTTTCGCTTCAACCTCCGGACTCGACAGTCCGGAGTGTATCCGAATACCGGCTCAGTTATGTAAACACCGGGATATGCGAGGAAACCAGGCGTAGGGGTCATAAGTGCTTGAACAGACAAGTACCCAACTAGCTATGTTATATTACATGGATAGTAAGAAACATCTTCCAGGGAGAATAGTTCCGTTAAGGGTTCCTTTCCCTGGGTACGCATGCATTAATGTGCATGTCCGGACTGCGAAAAGAGACGCAGGATATAAACATCTGCGGGCATGTAGTACAATAAATAGAAATCGTCTTTTGTTCACCGACCGAATATTCCCTTAAGAATGCTAGCTTTCGGCTTCACCCAGTCTGAGGTACACATCCGGCTGACCCAGCAGTAACAATCGCAGAGGTGCTCCCCTTATGCCCTAGCCGAATTAACGGGAACGTAGGGCATAAACACAAGAGCCAGGCAACCCAGCTTGGCCAAAACTTAAGTCATATCGATGCATATAATGGCAAAAAAGGTACATGTGAAAAGTAACACATGTGTGGGGCCTAGAGCCCGGAATGTAGCTATATTAAGCTTCTGTATAAGAAGCCCCCAGGTATCATGAGCGCGGCTAGCGTGTCAAGATTGTGTAGTCAAGACACATTTTAGCCTTTTAAGGAATTGAAGAAAAAAGGGGAAGAAAGAAAGAAAGAAAAGACAGATAACGAATGTATAAAAAATTGACAGAGGTAGGGAGACGAACACAGAGTCCGGCACTAGGCGTAGAACCTTCGGAGTCTGGCTGCGTTCCATGGGTTTGGCTCGAGTCGATTGTTCGATGCATCCCGCAGACGGTATGCTCCACCGGTCAGAACTTGGTCAAAAATGAAGGGACCTTCCCATTTGGGCTTGAGCTTGTTCTTTTTCTTCTCCGGTAGGCGTAGAATGAGTTCGCCAACGTTATAAGTTTTGGCCCGTACTTCTCTGCTTTGGAACCTTCGAGCCTGTTGCTGATAGAATGCGGAACGGGCTTTTGCCACGTCACGCTCCTCCTCCAGGGCGTCCAAACTGTCCTGCCGATCAAGCTCGGCCTCTTTCTCTTCATATATGCGCACTCGAGGTGAGTCATGAATTATGTCGCAGGGCAGTACCGCCTCTGCGCCGTACACCATAAAAAAACGGGGTGTATCTGGTAGTGCGATTCGGCGTGGTCCGCAGCCCCCATAGTACGGAGTCGAGCTCCTCTACCCAGTGCATATCGGATTCCTTCAAGGATCGCACTAATCTGGGTTTAATGGCACTCATGATAAGACCGTTTGCTCGCTCGACTTGACATTTAGTTTGCGGGTGATAGACAGAAGCATAATCGAGCTTGATGCCCATGTTGTTGCACCAAAGTTTTACCTCGTCGGCTGTAAAGTTCGAGCCGTTATCGGTGATGATGCTGTGGGGAACGCCATAACAGTGTACAACCCCGGATATGAAGTCTACCACTGGTCCAGATTCAGCCGTTTTAACTGGTTTGGCTTCTATCCATTTGGTGAATTTATCCACCATGACCAATAAGTATTTTTTCTTATGGCTTCCCCCTTTGAGGGGTCCGACCATATCAAGCCCCCAGACCGCAAAGGGCCAAGTAATGGGGATTGTTTGGAGAGCGGTAGGCGGCATATGGCTTTGGTTTGCAAAAAGCTGGCAACCGACGCAACGTTGAACAAGGTCCTGTGCGTCTGCTCGGGCCGTCGGCCAGTAGAAACCTGTACGGAAGGCCTTGCTTACAAGGGCCCGAGCTATGTCGTGGTGGTCGCCAAGTCCAGCATGAATTTCTGCCAAAAGTTGCCGCCCTTCCTCTTCGGAGATGCACCTTTGAAGGACTCCAGTAGCGCTTTTCTTATAAAGCTCTCCCTCGTGGACCTTGTAGGCTTTAGACCGCCGCACAATGCAGCGCACCTTGTTTGGGTCCTCGGGTAGTTCCTGCCAATGGTTCTGTCCACGGGGCGATGACAGCCATTATCACATGGGCGGAAGGTGTTATTTCGGTGGCAGAGCCTCCGATTCTGTCAGAGTGTTCAGTATCTGGTGTTGTGGCCGGGTCCAGACTATTGTTACCGGTCTCTCCTTCCCATACCACGGATGGCTTAAACAGCCTTTCCAAGAAGATATTAGGTGGGACAGGGTCGCGCTTAGCGCCGATGCGGGCGAGGATGTCCACGGCATGATTGTTTTCCCGGACCACATGGTGGAATTCAAGCCCCTCGAACCGAGCTGACATTTTGAGGACAGCGTTGCGATAAGCCACCATTTTTGGATCCTTGGCGTTGAAGTCTCCATTTATTTGAGATATTGCGAGGTTCGAGTCCCCACGCACCTCCAGGCTTTGAATGCCCATGGAGACTGCCATCCGGAGACCATGTAACAGGGCCTCATATTCTGTTGCATTGTTGGAGTCTGTGTATAGTGTTTGGAGTACGTATTGGACTGTATCTCCGGTGGGGGATGTCAGGACGACGCCAGCCCCCAGACCAGCCAGCATTTTAGAGCCGTCAAGGTGCATAATCCAATTGGAGTACGCGCCGTACTCTTTAGGGAGTTCGGCTTCTGTCCATTCGGTGACGAAATCAGCCAGTACTTGTGACTTAATGGCTCGTCGTGGTTTGTATATTATGTCGAACGGGAGGAGCTCAATAGCCCATTTAGCAATCCGGCCCGTGGCCTCGCGGTTGTTTATTATGTCGTTGAGTGGTACTTCAGAGGCCACCGTAATTGAACACTCTTGAAAGTAGTGTCGTAGTTTCCGGGATGCCATGAAGACCGCGTATGCTATCTTTTGATAATGTGGGTACCGTGATTTGCATGGAGTGAGGACAGTGGATACATAGTATACCGGCTTTTGAAGCGGGAACTTATGTCCGTCCATCTCTCGTTCGACGACGAGCACTGCGCTTACAACTTGGTGTGTTGCCGCTATATATAACAGCATTGGTTCGCCGACATTTGACGCGGCCAAGATTGGGTTTGTGGCCAAAACGGCTTTTATTTCTTCTAATCCGGCCGTGGCCGCATCTGTCCACTCGGAGTGTTCGGTGCGTCGAAGAAGGCGATAAAGAGGCAGTGCCTTTTCTCCTAATCGGGAGATGAAGCGGCTTAAGGCAGCCACGCATCTAGTTAGTTTCTGGATTTGCTTGAGGTCTGTTGGGATGGCCAACTGTGACAGAGCTCGGATTTTAGCAGGATTTGCTTCGATTCCTCTGTTGGAGACGATGAAGCCTAACAGCTTTCTGGCGGGCACGCCGAAGACGTAATTTTCCGGATTGAGCTTAATGTCGTATGTTCGGAGATTGTCGAACATGAGCCTCAAGTCGTCTATTAAGGATTCGACATGTCTAGTTTTAATGACCACATCGTCTACATATGCCTCCACTGTTTTGCCAATCTGTGTCTCCAAGCATGTCTGAATCATGCGTTGATAGGTTGCACTGGCGTTTTTGAGCTCGAAAGGCATGGTGTTAAAACAGAAGGGGCCGTATGGAGTGATCAATGCCGTTGCGGCTTGATCGGACTCTGCCATCTTAATTTGATGGTATCCGGAGTATGCGTCGAGGAAACACAATGAGTCGTGTCCTGCGGTAGCGTCGATAATTTGATCGATCCGAGGGAGGGGGAATGGATCCTTGGGGCAAGTCTTATTAAGGTCCTTGAAGTCGACACATAGGCACTAGGATTTGTCCTTCTTTGGTACCATCACCAGGTTTGCTAGCCAGTCCAGATGTTTTATTTCTCGAATGAATCCGGCCTCTAGTAACTTGGCTAGCTCCTCTCCCATGGCTTGTCGCCTAGGCTTAGAGAAGCGCCGAAGAGTTTGCTTGACCAGCTTGAATCCCTTTAGATATTAAGGCTATGTTCGGCCAGCCTGCGTGGGATTCCTGGCATGTCTGAAGGGTGCCAGGCAAAGATGTCCCAATTCGCGCGCAAGAACTCACGTAGCGCGGCGTCTACTGTGGGGTTTAACTGTACCCCGATGGATGCTGTTTTTGTAGGGTCCGTTGGATGGACTTGGAATTTGACTATTTCATCCGCTGGTTTAAAGGAGGTGGACTTGGATCTTTTGTTGAGTATCACATCGTCCCTGTCCACTGTGGAGCGCAGCGCAGTTAATTCCTCGGCCTGAGGGCTTCGGATAACGCCTCGAGGGCCGGTGCGGCTGTTTTATTTTCAGCGCGGAGTGCTATGTCCGGATCACTAGCTAGAGTGATGATTCCATTGGGCCCGGGCATTTTGAGCTTCATGTACCCGTAATGGGGTATAGCTTGGAAGATCGTGAATGCCTCCCGCCCTAGAAGGGCGTGGTATCCGCTATTGAACGGGGCCACTTGGAATGTGATTTATCGGACCTATAATTCTCCGGCATGCCGAATACCACATCTAGTGTGATTTTCCCAGCACATCGTGCCTCTCGACTAGGGAAGATTCCTCTGAAAGTCGTGCTGCTTTGCTCAATGCGGCTTTTGCTATTTCTATTTTTCGAAGAGTCTCCTCATAGATGAGGTTTAATCCACTGCCGCCGTCCATGAGCACTTTGGTAAGCCGGAAGCCATCCACAATTGGACTAAGAACCAAGGTGGCTGGTGCTCGGGCTGTTTGGAATTTAGGTTCGTCACTAGCATTGAAGGTGATAGCCATATCGCTCCATGGATTTATTGTTGCCACGTGGCAGACTTCGGCAAGGCTGCGGAGTGCTCGCTTACGCCTATTATTTGAGGCGAAGGTCTCGAAGACTGTCAATACTGTATTGTTGTTCAACACGGGATGGTGCTCTGCGGTATTGTTTATGAGGAGATCCTCACCGCTCTTGGCCACCTGCCGGAGTACCCAACATGCTCTAAGGCTGTGTGTTGGCATGGTATCCGCTGTACTGTGAATTTTGCATGGCCCATTAAGCCATCCCTCCAATACGGTTCCACGGCCTGTAGTGGGCTTTTGCTTCTTTGTAATTGGGTCGGGTGACTTACGAGAGTACACCCTTTTAGTTCGGACGGGGGGTTTTGTGAGAGCCGGAGGATCCCAAAACTTTCTTTGGGTTTTCCAGGCGCTTTCCATCGCACAGTACTTCCGTACTATGGCCGCCAAGTCAGCGAAGTGTGCTATGTCACAGCGACTTATGGCGTTGAGGATTCCCCTGTCCGTGCAATTTTTGTAAAAGAATGAAATTGCGTCTTCCTCGCGACAGTCCTTAACATTGCTCATTACAAGGAGGAATCTGGCCCAATAGTGGTGTACTGTCTCTTGGGGCTCTTGTCTAATGTGGGAAAGATCACTTATATCTGGGTGGGTGGGTAGATTTAGGTCCGAACCCTGACCCGATCTGAGACCCAGGGGCGGAGGAGTTTCCGATCTTGGAAGTTCGGGCTCCGGGATGTTGCCCGCTAGGTCTGGCCCGCTGTCTGATTCTAGGTTCAAAGCTTGGGCCATGTCCTCCCGTAGACGGGTATCCGGCTTGGAGAGCTCAGGAATCCGGACGTAGTTCGTCCTCAAGATAGAGGAAGAATCGCTGTGTTGCTCCTCCACCACCGCTATCTGATGGGTGACCGGCAGAGAGTTAATCTCCCTTTGGTCGGGTTTAAGCCCAATCCGATCATAGTCCGTAGCGACTCCCAAGGCGGCGATGCGATCCAAGAGCTCGTTCAAGGAGGAGAGCTCCATTCGATCCATCTGCTCGGCGAATCCCGAGCCGACGTGGAGGCGGTTTTTGATGACCCGAGAGGTCATCGTCGGCGCAGCGGCCGAACGGGCGGTCATGATGAAGCCGCCTAGTCGGAGAGTTTGGCCTATAGCCAGGGCTCCCCCGGAGGTGATGTTGTCCTTGACAACAAGACGAGCCATCGAGCCTTATGGTGACGGCACAGTGGAACTCTCAATGAAAGCACCAATGTCGGTGTCAAAACCGGCGGATCTCGAGTAGGGGGTCCCGAACTGTGCGTCTAAGGCGGATGGTAACAGGAGGCGGGGGACACGATGTTTACCCAGGTTCGGGCCCTCTCGATGGAGGTAATACCCTACTTCCTGCTTGATTGATCTTGATGATATGAGTATTACAAGAGTTGATCTACCACGAGATCGTAGAGGCTAAACCCTAGAAGCTAGCCTATGGTATGATTGTCGTTGTCCTACGGACTAAGCCCTCCGGTTTATATAGACACCGGAGGGGGCTAGGGTTACACAGAGTCGGTTACAAGGGAGAAGATCTACATATCTGTATTGCCAAGCTTGCCTTCCATGCCAAGGAGAGTCCCATCCGGACACGGGACGAAGTGTTCAATCTTGTGTCTTCATAGTCCAACAGTCCGGCTAAAGTATATAGTCCGGCTGTCCAAGGACCCCCTAATCCAGGACTCCCTCAGCAATATCTGACATTGTGTTGACATTGTTCACTTTTGTCATCTCAGGAACAGTTGGGCTAGCTACAGGAAGATGGACCTCTTTTTGGCCAGCAACAGATTGATCAGTGTGGAGCACAGATTCAGGCAAATCTAACTGAACTTGAACTGGCTCCACATCCTCTTGCAGTGTTGCAGCATGTAGCTCAGAATGTTGCCCTGCATCAGAAGGAACCAAAGGGACCAAAGCCAGAACTGGTTCCACATTTTGTTCAACATCATTCATAACTAAATCAGCCTGGGCAAGTACAGCAATCTCTGGATCCTCATCCTGTTCAGGTGGGTAGGCTTGAAGAAGATTCTGTAGCCCAACACCCATAGGAGTACCAAGCTCTCCAATAGCAGCCTGATTAACCTCTTCATTTTGAATATTTCCTCCCACTACATTATGTGACAAAATCCCATCTGACAAAGAAACAGTAGTGGTAATGCTGCTGTTAGGAACAGCCTCATTCTCATCCACCAAAACTTCTTCCTGCTGCACATTTGGGGGCATTTGTGGTGGTTGAGGAAAAGCCCAGTGTCCCTGCTCCTCCCAGTCATCCCATTCTTCCTCATTAGCTTGTATGTTGTTGATTTGTGCATGATGAAATCCAGGAAAATCATTAGCATTAATGGGGATAGGATGTGGGTCGACACCAGGGGGTGGAAGAGGATCTTCATCAGGTGGCCCACCACCCAACATTTCCTCTAAAAACACTTCAATCGAACTTGTCAGGGATTCCCGCTCAAACATTTCATCTTCAGTCCATCTCAGACTCATGGGGATTTCCAGAAGGTTTATATTTCGAGCCTTGACCAAAACTTTTCCCTTAAGAGCATCCTCTTTTTCCCAGCTAATAATCTTAGCAAATCTGGCAATTGCAGCAGCTATATCTTCAGTGTTGCAGTTATCAAATGGGATACCCACAATCAGCAACCAACACACCCTATTGAAATTGACCCTCCTCCAGTTACGGCCCTCATTGTGTCTAGAGAACGAGATGAACACATCTCCAAATGCATGCGGACTATCTCGAACCAACCTATTTCTGTCCCTCACATGCCTGAACTGCACATATGCTTCCCCGAACGGGCAAGGCTGAATCTCTCTTACTCCTACTTGAGCCACTGGATCATGCTGAAGGAAATCCTCAAGAACTTCTCGAACGTTAGGGAAGTGTACCTCATCTGGCAAAGGCTGGATGGTTGCAATGGCCCATTCTTCGTGACGACGAGCCCGGCGCGGAAGCATCACCCGAGAAACCCCAGTCCGGCCTTCGATGTGTTGAATCTGGAAGCCATCGGGGACGAATGGCTGCGCGTCAATGGGGATGTTCGCCATTGGAGGCAGAGAGCACAGGCTGAGCTCACTGCGCGGTGGAGGAGAAACAGAGGTAGGTGGCGAGGAAGTCGATGGGGCGACACAAAAGGTGAGAACAGAGGAATGCGAGGAGTCCGACACTGGTCTCGGTTGAAAATTTGGAAAATATCCCGTGACCAGCTCTTTGAATGATGTCGCTTGCCTCATTTGGATAATGGGCCCGTTTTGGGAAAACCAGGACTCCACTTCCCCAGGAGCCCAGGCCCCCGCTGGTGGGCTGGGGAAAGAATCAACCTGAATGAGAGGCCAGAGCCCAGATAACTTGGGCCGAGAGCAGAACCTGGCAATATGCCCGACTTCACCACATGCAAAGCACGTACGTGAGTCATAAATGCGTGCATGAATATTGCTGACCGTGCAATGCAACATGGTTTCAGGCACATTAACGTGCCCACTAACACCATCAGTAATACGGGGAATGCTTGGATCACGCTCTTCTTGGATGGGGCCAGAGAGACATTGGAAAACCGATCGCGCACCCCTTCCCGGAGATCTACTCCGGTGATCGCCGGAAGATTCAGACACCGCTCTGCCATTATGCCCAACCAGGGTCCATTCAGCCTCCTCCACTCTGTAAAACAACTACTCTTCTCTAATCCAATGTGGACCACCATCACCCCAAACGTTAAAAATCATCTCAAAATCCTTCTCAATCACTCTACCAGCATTGTAAATTTGAAAACCAACAGATTTAGATGCAACTGAGAACTTAAAAGATCTATCCTTGAGATGACAGACCCTAAAACCTTGGGTGTAACCTCCAAATGTAGCATGCAAGGCCACACTAACCGTATGAATATCCAACTTGAAAGAGGCCCGACTAAAACAAACCACCAGAATGAACTCCTTTTGTCTAAAGCCCGGTGAGAACACCACGGGATGACCAAATTTGGATCGAACACTTGCCTGAAACTCCTTGCCACGGTTGAAGTGGAGGTTGACTGGCGACATGGTCACCAAAGGCGTCGAGCACCCCCCGAGAGGGAGGAGGAACCACCGAAGCAACAACTAGAGGAGGGAGATGGGGTGGCCGCCGGGGCCGGAGTGGCCACCGGCGTGAGAGAGGGTGGCCGCTGGGGCCGGAGTGGCCACCGGCGTCGAGTTCTCCTTGTCGCCTCTCCTAGTCGCCTCACCACTCTTACCTCGTCCGATCACAAAGATGTTAGTGGATGGCGGGGCCGAGTTGAATCTGATTTCACCAGCAGTCATCAGCAAGCTTCAGATAGGAGAAGAAGAGCTAGAGGTTACCGACACGTTCCAAGGAGTTAACCCCGGAAGGAGCCATCCTAAAGGGAAGATTACGTTGTCGGTGACATTTGGGGGAGAACTGAAATACCGGACATAGAAGGTTGTGTTTGATGTGGTTGATCTCCCCTGTCGTACAATGGGATTCTTGGACGCCCGGCCCTGGCCAAGTTCATATTAGCATCCCACTATCCTTATAACACTCTGAAGATGCCTGGGCCACTAGGATTCATCACTATCCCATCAGATGAGAAGGATGCAATTATCTGTGTGGACAAGATGTACCGGGATGCAGTCGCAGCAGAGGCTGCGGCAGCAACAACTCCCGCCAAGGAAAGCAAAGGAAATAAAAGGGATTGTAGGACCTCCGGCAAGGCGTTCGGGAAGCGTGCCCCCTCCGAGTGCACGGCACTCGTTGATGACATGCCAGAGTGTTCCAACAGCAAGAGATCCAAGGTTGTTGTGCTCAAAGTGAAGAAGGTATCGGTAGGGCTGGCTGGCGTTTACGGTACTTTCACCATCAGCGCCACCCTTGATGACAAATAGGAAAGCGCGCTCACTGCCTTCCTGCGGGCGAATATCTATGTGTTTGCCTGGTAACCATCTGATATCCCCGGTGTTCCCAGGGAGGTAATCGAGCACCACCTTGCTGTCTGCCCACACACCCGACCTGTCAAGCAGAATGTGCGGAAGAAGGCCCTGGAAAGGCGGCAGTTCATTGCCGAGGAAATCAAGAAATTGGTGGCAGCTAGTTTGGTCAGAGGAGTACTGCATCCTACATGGTTAGCAAATCCAGTGGTAGTCCGGAAGGCTAATGGGATATGGAGGCTTTGCATTGATTTCACAGAGCTCAACAAGGCTTGCCCGAAAGACCCATTTCCCTTGCCGCGTATCAACCAGATTGTGGATTCCACTTCAGGGTGTGATTTGCTCTCCTTTCTGGACGCGTATTCCGAATATCACCAGATCCTCATGTCCAAAGAAGATGAAGAGAACACATCGTTCATCACTCCATGTGGTACGTACTGCATTGTCCGCATGCCATTCACACTAAAGGGTGCCGGGTCCACTTTAGCAAGGGCAGTTCAGATTGGTTTTGAGCCACAGTTACACAGAAACATAGAAGCCTATATGGATGTTATCATGGTCACAACCAAGGATATGACCACTCTTATCCAGGATTTGGAAGAGACATTTGCTAATCTGCGCAAGATCAATTTGAAGCTTAATCCAGAGAAGTGTGTGTTTGGCGTCCCCTCCGGCAAGCTGCTTGGTTTTTTCGTGTCCCGTCGGGGGATCGAAGCTAACCCCGACAAGATCAAAGCCATTGAGCAGATCCAAGAGCCAAGGACAGTTAAGGATGGGAGGTGCTTTACGGGATGCGTTGCCGTGCTATGTAGATTAATTTCCAAGTCTGTCGAGCGTGCTCTGCCGTTCTTTAAAATTTTGAAGAAGGCAGGGCCTATGAAGTGGACCCCGAAAGCAGATGTAGCTCTGCAGGAGTTGAAGCCTACCTATCATCTGTGCCTATCTTGGTTGCACCCAAACCCCAAGAGCTGTTGTTGCTATACTTGGCGGCAACTAACCAAGTGGTCAGTGCGGCCTTGGTAGCACAGCGAGAAGTGGATGAGGCAGAAAGTGGGCAGATAACGGCAGAGTTAGAAAAGGACCAGAACAACAATGAGCGCGGCAACGAGAGCAAGCCTAAGGACGCCGCAAGGAAGAAAGTGGTGCAGTGCCCAGTGTACTTCGTCAGCTCCTTGTTACAAGGGGCTAGATCGAGGTACTCTCGCGTGCAAAAGTTGATCTTTGGTCTCATTATCGCCTCAAGGAAACTGCGCCACTACTTCCAAGCCCATGAGATCATGGTTGTTATTCGTTTTCCATTGCAAAGGATACTCCGAAGCCCTGAGGCTACTGGCAAAATAGTGGAGTGGGCTTTGAGGTTATCTAGTTTTGGTTTGAAGTTTGAGAGCACATCAACTATTCAGAGCAGGCCGCTGGCCTAGTTTATTGCAGAATGGACGCCAACCCCTGATGAGGAAGTGATAGAGGCAACTATCCCCAGCAATGAATCACCCCAAGAATGGATTATGTATTTTGATGGTGTTTTTTCCTACAAGGTTCAGGGGCTGGCGTGCTTCTTATTGTCCCCTCCGGGGAGCACTTGAAGTACGTCATCCAAATGCACTTTGCCCGAGAAAAAGCCACCAACAATATAGCTGAGTATGAAGGGCTCCTTGCCGGGCTCGGAATTGCAGCAGAATTGGGAATCAAGAAGCTAGTCATACGAGGAGATTCACAGCTTGTGGTGAGACAAGTCAACAAGGATTATCAAAGCCCATTGATGGAAGCATACGTCGAGGAAGTGAGGAGACCTATCATAGTCTATGCCCCTTTATTCTTAAGTGGGGGAATCCCCTGAAAGCCGGTGATCGAGTGAGTTTTTTCCAGGAAGCAAGGAAGAAATTTTAATTTTATTGTTCTCGCCTTTGCCTTGGATTCATAAGAACACATTCCCACGAGTTCCCAAAAAAATTGTATCAAATTGGAGCTAGTAACCAATCCCAACATGGAAGTATTCCGGTGCTTTGGACCTCTTTTAGCTGCTAGGTATCTACTGGGTTCAATCCCCACTTCTGCTTGAAATGAGTAAGTCATTAACGGGTTGCAAACAGAGCACATACCCCGTGCGGAAAATAGCATAGCTGATCACCTGTCAAAGTGCGCTGCGCAGAAGCTTCCTGTGGAACCACGTACTTTTGTTCTCCGTTTCTCTCAGCCCTCCGTATCACCAGCCACAATGGCCCGGAAAAGGAGAAAGTTGGACTACGATAAGCCTCTCCCGGTCGAGCTGTCCGCTCCTGGCAGAAACCTTGCCGGAAACAACTCCTCATAGCCTGCCGGACCACCCCCTCCAGCCGGGCCCATGGACCCCGCGAACAAGGCTGGTGCTCCCACTGCAGAGGAGGTGCCGCAAGTCTTCGTTGCCGAGCCCCAGGCTCCAACTTGGGCAAGGTACATCGTCCGCTTCCTCCAAACGGGAGAACTTCCCGGCGACCATGATAAAGCTAAGAAAGTAGCCTGGAGGGTCAGTATGTATCGGTTTGTCGACGACACTCTGTACAGAAGGAGGCCCAACGGTGTGAAATTGAAGTGTGTCTGCCGGGAGGATGGAAAGGAACTGCTGACTGAGATTCACAGAGGAATGTGCAGCTCACACATTAGATCAAGGGAATTAGTTGGGAAAGCATTCTGGCAAGGATTCTATTGACCCACAGCCCTCCAAGATGCAGTCGAGCTCCTCACGACATGTGAAGCCTCCCATTTCCATTCCAAGAGAACACACCTGCCTGCCCAACCCCTTTAGACAATCCCTTTATCATGGCCATTTTCGGTCTGTGGCTCGATATCCTCGGACCCTTCCCCTGACCAATCGGGGGCTTTGAATTCTTGTTCGTCGTCATCGACAAGTTTACAAAGTGGCCGGAAGTGACTGCCATGAGAAAGGTGACTGCTCAGTCAGCTATCAATTTCTTGAAAGAATTGGTGTGTCGTTTTGGAGTTTCGGCAAGGATCATCACCGACAACGACACCCAATTCACGAGCCACGCCTTCATGCAATATGTTCGTACCCTCGGATGCAAGATCTCATTGGTCTCTGTGGACACCCCCGGAGCAATGGACAAGCTGAGAGGGTGAACGCTGAAGTGCTACATGGACTCAAGACAAGACCTTTCGATATGCTGGAGAAGCACGGCAGGCGGTGGATCGAGGAGCTTCCGGTAGTTCTCTGGTCCCTCAAAACAACACCTAACCTAGCTACCAGGTAGACTCCCTTCTCCGTGGTCTACTGGGCAGAAGCAGTTATCCCCACGGAACTTATTTATGGGTCCCCTCGAGTGCTTGCCAACGATGAAGTAGCGCAACATCAGCACAGGTGTGACGACGCTGTGCCACTCGAGGAGAACCGTCTCCGGGCTGCTACGCGTGCTGCACGCTACCAGCAAGCCCTGCATCGCTGTCACAGTCATAGGGTTCATGCCCGGTGTTTTGAGGAAGGTGACCTTGTCCTTAGGCGCATTTAGTCCACCAAGGGTACAAACTAGCTGTCACCGAAGTGGGAAGGCTCTTACCGGGTGGTACGAGTCACCAGACCCGGCACAGTCCGTCTAGAGACCAAAGATGGCACTCAGTTGCAAAACTCATGGAATATTGAGCATCTCCGCAAGTACTACCCGTAAGGTGCGAGGCTGCCGGGCACTGCCTGGCGGCCACCCTTTTGTACAGGCCTTGCCTCAGCTGCATGTAACACCTTGTACAAAGCCGGGGAGATGACCCAGTGCAAGAGAAAATAAAGAAGCACTGTAGGGGGCCCCCGGCTAAGATTACATGCATGCATGAGCACACCAAGATCATTGCATAAGCATTTGCATAGGAATATAGATAGGATCGCATCCAGCATTCATTCTCATCTACATGAAGTTGCAGGTTCCTGCCATGAACTTGGCTTCGACAAGGGACGAGAAGATTGCATGCCGCAGCGATCCCTGACAAGCCAAATAGATAAGTTTTACCTCTTGTACATTAGTATTCTATAAAGCTATAACTCTGCATGAGAAAACCTCACCTCTCTTTTGAAACTTAGGTGCTCCCATCCATGACTCGAATGTTGCTTCGGTCAGGATGGTCATAGTAGCCTTTGGTAAAAAGGATCTGGCGGGGGGCTGGCCCCTCTGTATGTCCCCGGGCAGACGTAGCTCTCCGGCAGACAAAGAGGGTGCCGGCAGGATATCTTGCCAGGGAAAACTCGTTTATTTCATTAAAGAGGCACTCCACCTCTGCATGGACATACACATGCACGGGTTCCCGGCAAGGTTCATCTTTTTCATTCATATGCTAAGACAAGTGCAAGCATTACAGAACACAAAGATGGACTCGAGAGATTACATTATTTGAATTAAAATTTTGCGATCGCCGACAGGTTTAAGATCAAAAAAAGATAAGTGCCCCGTTATGCCTTTGCCCCTGTCCATCTTCTACAGGAAGAGGTCGAAGGAGCCAGAGGCGGGTACCGCTAGGATTCGGCGCCTCCCCAGGATCAGGACGGTGCCGCTCCCCAGCAAGAGGAAGGAACCGAAGGGCATGCATGGATGGTGACGCTGCCGGAGGGCCAGATGGGAGGCACGGAAACACCGACAAACACGACTCGTCAGAACGGTCGTCCCCGTTCTTGACGCGTCGTGGGTTGCCGCTGCCGTCCGCATCACTACCACTCGAAGACCTCGGCACGACCACAACGCGCGGACATCATTCTCTCTAAACCCTTCCACAGAGAGCATGGTCGTCCCCGGGACCCAGACGTTGTAAGTCACCGCACGTCCTGAAAACGTGTGAGAAAGCACGGAGCCTTCCTGTTCGACGAGAAAACCGCGCCTAGGAGGAGCCAGATTCGCCCCTGTTAGCGGCAAATCTCTCCTACGGCTCCTCCTCGATGCCGCAAAAGGAAGAACAATGGGGAGCGGTCGACTACCATGTGCCGTGCCCATCTCGAGCCGCGACATGGTGTTGGTCGCGTCCCCTCCCACTGAATTCAGGGCCACGGGCGACCCGACAGCAAGCACAACGGGGTTGCCACTCCCGGTGTCGACGCTGCGCCGCCCGAACCTTCCTCTTAGATCCAAGGGAGATCCCAAGCAGGAGCCCGGGGGCTGACCCCGGGGCTCTTCTCTTCGGCATCGCCAGCGGAAGTAGAGAACAAGGGAATAAGAGGGGGAATGCAAAGATGGATGACTCCGTCCTCCTCCGCCCCTCCCTTTTATAGGTCGTGCGGGGAAGGGCAGCTACTCCATCAATGGGTGACCACCGCCCTCCTCCGCCAATTCAAGGCGGGCGGACCCTCTCCAAGATGCTCTCCCGCGCCATGCGCCTCCGTTACCTACGCCGCATGATGCATGCAGCATACATGGCCAAGGATAAGGGTGCGCCGTGGGAAGAGTAAATTGGCAGTTTCTACCTCGTGCGTTAAAGTCATTCACGGGCCATCACTTGAGAGGCCCACCACTATTGGCTTTACAACATGCGCGGGGAAACCGGAAACTGGCCCGAAATCAAGGCTAATGAAGCAGCAATGGAAACCTCAAGGGGCCAACCCCTTCAGCAACCCTGCCTATGCACTTATTAGGCCCTACCCCAACGACGCTCAGCAGCGCTTCGGGGTAGCCCGGGGGCTTCTGTCGGTGCAACAAACCCTGGGTCCGTTTCCCCGACTGTGCACAGGCACAAGAACAAGATTGAAGCACCAACTTAAGTCAGAGATAGAGGGACCAAGAGATTCAAAGAACCAATTGCAGTTCAGGGGGACCAAGAGCAAACCAGAGGAGCAATATATCGGCAAGAGAAGGGCCTCCCTTGCCGGGCAGGTGAGCCTGGCAAGGGGCGAGGCCACAACCAGAAGCAGGCGACCAAGGCACCCCGGTAAGGTCTGTCGGGGCTCGTGGGTGCAGAACCACCCCACCAACCACCCAAACACGACCCACGTCGTCAACCAGTGCGGTGTCAAGATGCAAGATGATTAATTGGTAGCCATTCGCCACATGGCAACCATTTCCTACAAAAGAGACCTACAGATGACACCCGTTCTGTGACATGTCAAGAGAACAGGCACGGAGCTGGCCAGATAGCCCGACAAGCCTTGCCGGGCAACCAATGATAGGTATGATAGCAATGTTTGTTATCATATCAGTGGATAATGACTACTTTGCCATTGTGGTGAGCCCTTAATCTATAAAAGGAGGCCCATGGCACCCGTAGGAGGGTTGGAAAGTTGACGAACCCACACCCCCATACGCGCGTAGTCACTGCTGCCCTATGGCATCCCCTACCGGGCAAGTGTACTGCATTTGACCATCGCCATCCCACCATCAATTCAATAAAGCAGGAGTAGGGTCTTACGCCTCGCGGCAGCCCGAACCTGGGTAAATTTCTTGTGTGCTCTATGCCATGCTGCCGTGCTCTGGTCTGCTCTTTGCACAACGCGACGTCCCCCTGCCGAACCAGCAAGGGGTCTCCTGGTCCCATAGGTGGCCGTGGATATCCCGCGACTGTGTGCTGCACAAAAGCTCCCTGTGGTACTAGGGACCTTTGTCCTTCATCTGACTCAACCATTAGTATCCCCATTAACGATGGCTAGGAAAAGGAGGAAGCTGGACTCCGGCAAGCCTTTACCAGTAGAACCTTCACAAGTCCCCGGTAGAGGAGCTGCTGGGAACAACTCCAGCTCGCTTGGTGAACTACACTCTTCCATAGGACTACAGGTCTTCGCGGTCGAGGAAGGTGCTCCCACGAGTGAGAGGTGCCATTGGCCCTAGTCGTCGAGCCACAAGCTCCAACTTGGGCACAACACACCGTCTGCTACCTCCAAACTGGAGAACTTCCCAAAGAGCAAGAAAATCTGAAAGAGTAGCCCAGAGGGCCAGTATGTATCAGTTTGTTGATGACACATTGTGTAGAAGGAGGACCAATGGTGTGAAATTGAGGTGCATTTGCTGGGAAGAGGGGAAGGAGTAGTTGGAAGAGATACACAAAGGCACGTGTGGCTCTCATATTAGATCAAGAGTGTCAGCGTCCTGGGAATGGGGGTACCCAGACTTGCCTGCCTACGGCCCATTGAGTGGCTCCGTCAGTGGCCTGGTACGGCCCGGCTTCAGCAGCAATAGCTCAAGACCCTCGCGAGGGGCCAAGCCTCGCGACGCGGACGATAGATGTTTTCTTCCCTGTAGAGGTGCACCAACTTACCCACCACGCTCGATTAACTCCGGCCGGACACACTTTACTGGGTCATGCCCGGCCTCGGCCAAACAATACGCCACAACCCGACCTAGGCTTAATAGAGAGGTCAGCATGCCGGACGAAAACTATGCCCCCAAGGGTCATGCGCCATCGCCCCGGGAACTCCTGCACGTTGCGAACGTGGCCGGTGAGCAGACCTAGCTACCTCCTTTAAAAGGCAGGTGCTTACCAGACCAACCCGGCGCGCGTCGCTCAGTCGCTGACGTCTATTAAGCTTCGGCTAATGTATACGACGAAGAACGCCCGTACTATGCCCACGTGAAGGTTAGTGCTATCAGGCCAGAGGCCCCCCGGATCAAATATCCAAATCATAGTGGATTAGGAGCACGCGGTAACGAGCAGAGACTCATGATCGATGTGACCCCGTCGCCCCGTCTAGAGGACTTGCGGCAAGGGCTAAGAATGCCCGGCCACGCCTCGTAAGTATCTCGCGGGCACCTTCCAGGTCAACCCGACTCCACATCACTCGCAATTAAGCTCGCGCGGGTACCCCTCAGGGCTGACCCGTCTTTAGTAGAAGGTTCAGTGTAAAGTCATAGTAACCATAGTAATTGTGTGTCTAACACCAAGGGAACCCTGAGGAACCACCCTCGGTGGATTCCACTCGATGTAATCATCAAGGTGAACGTAAGAGGAACCACCCTCGAGGTTCACACTTGAGGGGTTGCACGATAGAGTCATTATCGGGAGTGGTTAAGGCGAAATCACCCTCGATGACCACGACCGAATAGCTACACTACAGGGTTAGCATCAAAAGTGCTGATGAGGTCTCACCCTTGGCACTAGATAGTAACCCCGTAGTGTCGAGCAACTAAGGGAAAAGTGATGTGCGGTGCCGGGGCCTGGTCTTCGATCCCGTTGATCGGGTCTTTGATGATGAAGCAGAGGCAACAAGGACAAGGTGGGGGTCACTGATGGATCATTAACCAACCTATACTAAGCAGTTTAGGATAAGCAGGTAAGGTACAACAGCAAATACAAAAGCAGGCTATGCATTAGAATAGGAGCAAACAATTACAATAGCAAAATCTAATGAAAGCATGAGAGAATGGAATGGGCGATATCGGGAGGATCAAAGGGGGGCTTGCCTGGAAGCTCCGCTGAAAGGGAAGAAGGGTCGTCGTTGACGTAGTCGATCACAAGGGCATCATCGGTCTCGGGCTCTACCGGAGAAGACGGGGAAGAAACAGTAAATACAGTGCAAACATATGCATCACTAAGCATGACATGACGATATGTAGAACTAGGGTGTTCTAACGCGGTACTACACGTTGCAAACGGAGAGGGAAAACGTCCGAAGGGGTTTTCCCGGTGTCAGGCTTTTTCCGGACAGGCGAAAGAGAGGGGATGGTTCCATGTTCAGCATGCTAGGGGTATGTGACAGATGAAGGGACCGCGTATTCGGATTCGTTGGATTTTTCTGAGCAACTTTCATATAGAAAACATTTTCATCCGATTTACGGTTTATTTTCTATTAAATTTCAAAGGTTTTAGACGTTTTCTGGAATTAATACTAATTTGAAAATAAAGATTAAATTGCTACGTGCATACACAAAGTGTACACAGCAAAGCAGCATAGAAGCTGACATTGGGCCCCATTGACTGCCCAGCCAGAAGTCAAGGTTGACCCGTTGACTGGTCAACAAAGTCGAAGGGACCCACATGTCATCTGGCCGCAGTCACTGACGGTTGGGCCCAGTCAAAGGCCCCGTCAGCAGAGTCAAAGCTGACTCGTGGGCCCACAGTTATTAATCTAATCCTACTAGAAAATTAAACAGAGTTTACTTAACGGTCGAGCCCGGTTGTCATTCTCACCAGGCTATCCTAATTAGCGTCATTAGCGCTTAAAGACGCCGGATACGTCAGCGCCGCCGGAGTTACGCCATCTATGACCGAACCGACGGCAGAACTTCACCGCGCGGGCGCTACAGGGCACCAAAATGCACGCGGTTTGTGGTTACAGCTAGCTGTCGATGCGGCGCATCCGATGGAGCAAGCAGCAGGGGCGGGGATGGCCAAAGTGGCACTGGCGACAAGCTGCGGCGGCGGTGGTGTTCGGGCGTGGACGTAAACGGCACTAGCAGGCTTGGGGAAACACATGTGCGTGTGCGTTGGGCTCCTGGGAACCTCACGAGCTCGGCAACGAGCTCGGACGCGAGCTGCGGCAACGGTGGCCACTACGACAAGCTTCACCATGGCGGCGGGGCAACACCAATAGCGCCGGCAACTAAGAGGCGAGATCGACAGTGATAGCATAGGGGAAAGGTCGGGGAGCTTACGTAGGAGCGCACGGTGGCTCGTTGGAAGGTTAGGAGCAGCAGGGCGCCGGAATCGCAGAGGAACGCCAGTGGCTGCCAAGGAAGAAGAAGCTGGCATCGGCGTCGACGGTGAGGTGGTGCGGCGGGAGCGCGCTTGGTCGCGCCCCTGGTCGGTTGTACAGGAGAGGGAGAAGGCGACCAGGGGGAGGCAAGTGCTAGGCCGCCTTGGGTGGGCCGAGGCCCAGGGGAGGCAAGGGGGTGCGCTCTCTCTCTCACCTCTTCTTTTTCTTTTAGTTTTTCTGTTTTTTTATTTAATAAACAGAGATGGGTAAGAAAATATTGGGCATGCTATTTACTTAGGAAATATATGGGAAGTGCCCCTTTTATTCCCTCGTGATCTTAGGCAGTGCCGCAAATATTTTGGAGACTAGAAGAATTGATTTGGTATTTTTCATAAATAGGATAGCATTTAAAAATGTTGAATTGGTGCTGTTATAATTGCTAATGCTCATCTTTGCACAAAAGTGATGTTGTGTTCCTTAACAAATAATTTTTATGGATTTTTTGTCAAATGATGAACATTTTTGCAGCAACTCTTGAGCAACTTCAAACTTCACTTGAATTTGAATTGACTGGAATTTCAAATGGGATATTGAACAAAGGTGATTAAGCACTGTTTGGAAAAATTATTAGCTTAATCACAGAGGTTACTTTAGCATGACACTGGGGGTGTTACAAATCTCCTCCACTACAAGAAATCTCATCCCAAGATTTAAGAGGTGGAGAAAGGGGAAGTTGATTGGTTACGAAATTCTAACGGATCTTCTTTTCTTGCTGCTCTCATCGAAGAGGTTGATCCATAACGTTGATGTCTTCAATTCACTGCATCAGGGCATCATGATGAAGTCGTCAACCTTTCTTCAGAAACTCCACCGTACTTATGAATAGGGTATATATATAAAAAACCATAAGGACAGATGTTTGAAAGGATTGACATCCGATAATTATCTCAAGGAAGGAGATTTTAGAAGCAGCAAGAAACAAATCGAGAGTGCTGTAAGGAGGTTCAACAAGTTTCAACCAGGTAGGCATCAAGCCGATGCCTATAACAGGTGAAGAAGGGGTTCAGAGCAATGAGGCATAATGTTGCCTCTGATACCGGAATGAATCATGGGGAGGAAGTTAGCTTGTGATTTACATACGAAGCCAAGTGCAAAGAATATTTCAGAATCAAGGTTGTACAGGAGAGTGAGGTTTCGATCCTGTGGAACTGTGGGTCATGGGCCCACCATGTGGTTCAAAAGTAGGAAGGACGCGGACATATTACACGGTCATGGTAACAAGGCATGTCAGAGCATAGCCTGTCAGTTATGTTGGCAACAATGTTGGTACCAAGGGCGAGGGACGAAGAGAACCATTTTCCGGCTCACAAGGCGAGGCGGAGCAATAGGCAAAGTTCTCGTCCATCGGAGGCCACCGGAATGTCATCAATAGTAGTAACAGGGTTATACTTGACAGGGTGGTGCACCGAGGTGTTTACATAAGCAGTGAATTATGACTGCTTATATCATAAAGAGCACAAGAAAGGTTAAACAAAACAATGGAAAAAAGGTGATTATTAATTTAATCAGAGCAATGGAAAGGAAAATGTGTTTAAACACAAATATCAGGAGTATATCCTTCCCAAGGACAAGCAGAGGATGACATCCATGATAGGATAGTAAGTAAGTTACCATTTTGGTAAAGGGGAGAGGAAATTCATGACATTACCCCTACAATGGTGTTTGGATAAGTGATCAAGAAACATTTAGCATTGCGCCTCCAATGTTCTTAATGATGTTCGGAGTACCACAACCATGCTTCGGGATAGCATTGACATGGTCATCAGGTAAAGGTCAGACCTTGGGAACACAAAGGATCCATTGGGAATTTCTAGAACAACTCATGCAATTTTATCAGGAAAAAGATGAGGATGAGGCCAATGGGTTCAGCTGCAATCCATCGACATGTCAAAAATGATGTATTTGCAAAATTATATGAACAAGTTTGTATTGGGGGGAAGGAAAAATGTTGTCGATGATAACACAAATCATCGAGGGGCAAGGATGGTATTTCTCATCATGTATTCAATTAATATCCTGGAAGAGCTCAGAATGTTGATGATGATCATGACACAGTCGAGAGATTTCATGAAGATGTAATCGATCGGCGATTACATCAAGTCAAGGAATGATGAAGCGAAAGGTTATTGGAACCACGGGTATGACACAAACTCAAAACCAAGCTTGTTGTTCAAGGAGAAATGATATGACGAGGAAGAGCGACCTAAGGTTAGCTCATGGTCGAAGATTGTGCTCTGGGAAGAAGGTCCGGGTAGCACAGTTAAAAATTTAGCACGATAATGATATAGACGATCGGGCTAGGAATGACATGAAGGATTATTAAACTTGTAAGCAACGAAAATTATTTAGAGTTATTGAATCAGAGTGCGGAATCGATTCACTTATCGGTGTTCTCGATTGACAAACAACCCAGAACCCATGAAGGGACAAAGACAGGGTCAGGTAGTACTTCATCAAAAGTTCATAAGATGTAGTGCAATGGCATGATATCCTCGAGATACCAGGGGTCATACTCAAAGGTAGATCATAATAGAGGTTGGGCAGCCGTATTGACCTACAAAAGACAAGTGATTTAACTTGTCCAAGAAACGGGACCAAAGAAGAGCAATCATGGTCGGAACCACGGTTGCGAAGATCAATTCACCGATACCCGATGTTATTATATCAAGGAAATAAGTTTTTTTAGGAGTTTCTATGATAAGACTTGCGACGTGTCCATGGGCATGAACACAAAGTTCAAGGTCGACTCCCACTTCTTCAATGCATAACCTTTTGTTTACTCCTCGTTTTCGAAGAAATTGTAGTGTTGAAATTATATCTGGCAAAACACCAGAAGAGTAAGACTCATGAGAACTCTCGGGTTCACACGGATTATGGAAGGCATATGTTCAACCCATCGGGGCATTTTAGGAACATATACCTCAAACTACAGGAATAATGAACTCAAGCTCAGAAGCAGAGCAAGGTTGACAAAGCAGAGGATACCATTTACCAGAGGCGTTATGTATCTGAGAAAAGGACTCGCAAGATTATTGAATATGAAAGACTCTGTCGGATAATAACCCAACAAAAGATCAGTTGGTCGGTAAAGGATCTGATGTGAGTATCGGTACTCAAGTAGAAGAAGAAGAATGCAAAGGCATCGGATTGTAGAAGCAACTGAATAATTCGGTATTCAATTATAAATGGTTTATGATTTCCAAAGCAAGGTATCAGAAGGAGACGCTTGGGTCAAAAGATGGGTAAGTAGAATAGAACTAGATGGACAATCATTTGCAACTTGATTGCCCGAGAACCCGCTCAGGTCCAAAATGCCGTCTGAGCAGGAAGAACAAATTTTAGGGTTCGACTGATGATTGCGAGAATTCGCAACACAATGAATCAAGGAGCTCAAAATGATAGAGGCAAAGGAGATTAATGAATATTGCTAGACATATGGAATTAACCATAATGCAGGCAAGCAAGACTTTCGGGAGCACTAGGCACCATAGGATCTTCGGGAGATCGGATAGGAATACGAAGTATTTTGTGAAACACAAGAACAACTTGGGATGAATGGATCCCCGGGAATGTGAGGAATTATTCATAAGTATGTTCAGGCGGAAAGGAACTGCAAGGCAGTAGGTCCAGGGAATTCTCGAAATGTCAGATAGTATTTCGATATGTCGGATGGAACAAAAGAGTAACTAAAAAGAATATATGTACGACAAGTGTAAGTAGTTATCCATCAGGATTTATCGGTGGTCAGGAACTGCGAAGCAGTGGGCACAGGGTCTCGGGAAACATCAAGGAGTGTCTGTAGAATCGTCCGGCAAAGCTAGCGATCATCTGTAGTGAAGGGGCTCTCTGGGATGAAGTGGTTACGAGAACCTAATGTCATAGTTAGTAAAATCCTTGACCCGAATAGAAGAGAGATCAGAATCCCAGAGTAAGGATGAGGAATAAAATATCCGAATACCACCCAACAGCGAGGGGGCCCGTAAGCCACACAACCATGTTAGTAAAAGTTTTTTGTAGTGACTAGACTCGACTTGGGCCAAGGAGTTGGAAAGGGGACTACCTACAGGCAGTCGGCTCTGATACCATCTTGTGACGCCCTCGATTCAATCGTACACTAATCATACACGCAAATTTGTACGATCAAGATCAAGGACTCACAGGAAGATATCACAACACAACTCTAGACACAAATAAAATAATACAAGCCTTATATTACAAGCCAAGGACCTCGAGGGCTCGAATACATCAGCTCGAAAACACAAGAATCAGCGGAAGCAACAATATCTGAGTACAGACATAAGTTAGACAAGTTTGCCTTAAGAAGGCTAGCACAAAAGCAACATCAATCGAAAAGGCAAAGCCTCCTTCCTGGGAGCCTCCTAACTACTCCTGGTCGTCGGCGGCCTCCACGTAGTAGTAGGCACCCTCAGTGTAGTAGCAGTCGTCGTCGAAGGTAGCGTCTGGATCCTGGGCTCCACCATCTGTTTGCGACATCCGAGAAGAATGAAAAAGGGGGAAAAGGGGGAGCAAAGCAACCATGAGTACTCATCCAAAGCACTCGCAAGCAAGGATCTACACTACATATGCATCGGTGTCAATGAAATGGGTAGTATATGTGGAGTGAACTGCAGAATGCCAGAAGAGAAGGGGAAAGCCTAGCCTATCGAAGACTAGCATCTTCAAGTAGCTCCAAGCATCTTGCAGCATCAAAAGAGATAAGACTAGCATAAAGTAAAGTAGTAGTAGTGTTATCAACCTCGGCCAGAGATCCTTTCTCGACTCCCTGCGAGAAAGCAATCCCAGAGCCATACTATCCAGTTATCACCTCAAGTATCCAGTTCTAGTTGTATCGATCGGGATACAACTCCAAGTGTCCGTTACCGTAGGACAGGCTACTGATAGATGTTTTCTTCCCTGCACGGGTGCACCAACTTACCCCACCGCGCTCGATTAACTCTGGCCGGACACACTTTACTGGGTCATGCCCGGCCTCGGCCAAACAATATGCCGCAACCCGACCTAGGCTTAATAGAGAGGTCAGCACGCCGGACTAAACCTATGCCCCCAGGGGTCATGGGCCATCGCCCCGGGAACTCCTGCACGTTGTGAACGCGGCTGGTGAGCAGACCTAGCTACCTCCTTAAAAAGGCATGTGCTTACCAGTCCAACCCGGCGCGCGTCGCTCGGTCGCTGACGTCTATTAAGCTTCGGCTGATGTATACGGTGCAGAACGCCCATACTATGCCCACGTGATGGTTAGTGCTATCAGGCCAGAGGCCCCTCGGATCAAATATCCCAATCGTAGTGGATTAGGAGCACGCGGTAACGAGCAGAGACTCACGATCGATGTGACCTCGTCGCCCCGTCTCGAAGACTTGCGGCAAGGGCTAAGAATGCCCGGCCACGCCTCGTAAGTATCTCGCGGGCACCTTCCAGGTCAACCCGACTCCACATCACTCGCAATTAAGCTCGCACGGGTACCCCTCAGGGCCGACCCGCCTTTAGTACAAGGTTTAGTGTAAAGTCATAGTAACCATAGTAATTGTGTGTCTAACACCAAGGGGAACCCTGAGGAACCACCCTCGGTGGATTCCACTCGATGTAATCATCAAGGTGAACGTAATAGGAACTACCCTCGAGGTTCACACTTGAGGGGTTGCACGATAGAGTCATTATCGGGAGTGGTTAAGGCGGAATCACCCTCGATGACCACGACCGAATAGCTACACTACAGGGTTAACATCAGAAGTGCTGATGAGGTCTCACCCTCGGCACTCGATAGTAACCCAGTAGTGTCGAGAAACTAAGGGGAAAGTGATGTGCGGTGCCGGGGCCTGGTCTTCGATCCCGTTGATCGGGTCTTTGATGGTGAAGTAGGGGCAACAAGGACAAGGTGGGGGTCACTGATGGATCACTAACCAACCTATCCTAAGCAGTTTAGGATAAGCAGGTAAGGTACAACATCAGCTACAAAAGCAGGCTATGCATCAGAATAGGAGTAAACAATTACAATAGCAAAATCTAATGAAAGCATGAGAGAATGGAATGGGCGATATCGGGATGATCAAAGGGGGCTTTCCTGGAAGCTCCGCTGAAAGGGAAGAAGGGACGTCATCGACATAGTCGATCACAAGGGCATCATCGGTCTCGGGGTCTACTGGAGAAGAGGGGGAAGAAACAGTAAATACAGTGGAAACATATGCATCACTAAGCATGACATGACGATATGCAGAACTAGGGTGTTCTAACATGGTAATACACGTTGCAAACGGAGAGGGAAAACGTCCGAAGGGGTTTTCCCAGCGTCTGGCTTTTTCCGGACAGGCGAAAGAGAGGGGACGGTTGCATGTTCAGCATGCTAGGGGCATGTGACAGATGAATGGACCGCGTATTCGGATTCGTTGGATTTTTCTGAGCAACTTTCATATAGAAAACATTTTCATCCGATTTACGGTTTATTTTTTATTAAATTTCAAAGGTTTTAGATGTTTTCTGGAATTAATACTAATTTGAAAATAAAGATTAAATTGCTACGTACATACACAAAGTGTACACAGCAAAGCAGCATAGAATCTCACAGTGGGCCCCGTTGACTGCCCAGCCAGCAGTCAAGGTTGACCCGTTGACTGGTCAATGAAGTCGAAGGGACCCACATGTCATCTGGCCGCAGTAACTGACGGCTGGGCCCAGTCAAAGGCTACGTTAGCAGAGTCAAAGCTGACGCCTGGGCCCACAGTTATTAATCTAATCCTACCAGAAAATTAAATAGAGTTTACTTAACGGTCGGGCCCGGTTGTCATTCTCACCAGGCTATCCTAATTAGCGTCATTAGCGCTTAAAGACGCCGGATACATCAGCGCCGCCGGAGTTACGCCAGCGACGACCGAACCGACGGCAGAACTTCACCGCGCGGGCGCTACAGGGCACCAAAACGCGCGCGGTTTGCGGTTACAGCTAGCTGGCGATGCGGCGCATCCGATGGAGCAAGCAGCAGGGGAGGGGATGGCCGGAGTGGCGTCGGCGACAAGCCGTGGGGGCGGTGGTGTTCGGGCGTGGATGTAAACGGTGCTAGCCGGCTCGGGGAAACGCATGCGCGTGCGCATTGGGCTCCGGGGAACCTCACAAGCTTGGCAACGAGCTCGGACGCGAGCTGCGGCAACGGTGGCCACTGCGACGAGCTTCACCATGGCGGCGAGGCACCACCAATGGTGCCGGCAACTAAGGGGCGAGATCGACGGTGATAGCATAGGGGAAAGGCCGGGGAGCTTACGTAGGAGCGCACTGTGGCTCGTTGGAAGGTTAGGAGTAGCAGGGTGCCGGAATCGCAGAGGAACGCCGGTCGCTGCCAAGGAAGAAGAAGCTGGTGTTGCCGTCGATGGTGAGGTGGTGCGGCGGGAGAGCGCTTGGTCGTTCCCCCGGTCAGTTGTAAAGGAGAGGGAGAAGGCGACCGAGGGGAGGCAAGTGCTGGGCCGGCATGGGTGGGCCGAGGCCCAGGGGAGGCAAGGGGTGCGCTCTCTCTCTCACCTCTTCTTTTTCTTTTAGTTTTTCTGTTTTTTTATTTAATAAACAGAGATGGGTAAGAAAATGTTGGGCATGCTATTTACTTTGGAAATATATGGGAAGTGCCCCTTTTATTCCTTGGTGATCTTAGGCAGTGCCACAAATATTTTGGAGACCAGAAGAATTCATTTGGTATTTTTCATAAATAGGATAGCATTTAAAAATTCCGAATTGGTGTTGTTACTATTGCTAATGCTCATCTTTGCACAAAAGTGATGTTGTGTTCCATAACAAATAATTGTTATGGAATTTTTCTCAAATGATGAACATTTTTGCAGCAACTCTTGAGCAACTTCAAACTTCACTCGAATTTGAATTGACTGGAATTTCAAATGGGATATTGAACAAAGGTGATTAAGCACTGTTTGGAAAAATGATTAGCTTAATCACAGAGGTTACTATAGCATGACACTGGGGGTGTTACAGGGTGCGTCAAAGTATTCCTTCCGTCGACCCACTCGCCGCGGCTTCACCGTCTCCATGGCGGATGCTCGTCGAGCCCGTGCCGAGCACCGAGCCGCTCTTGTTGCTCACGTCGCCCAGACGGCGCCCATCGGTGAACCTCCCCGTCGCTCTCCATCACCCGCCGCCAACGCCTCCACCGGCCCGGCGGGGCATGAACAACAAGCCTCGTCGCTGCACCTTTCCGTGTTGCTACCGCCGGTGAGGGGTGCCCCATCGTCGACAACGTCGCCGTCACCCGTACCGTCGGCTGTGGCTGTAGGTTCGGCGGTGCCGTCAGTCGAGGGTGCAGGGTCGATGGCGAGGAACTTCCATAGCAGAGCATCCACTTGGTCCTTCACGGCTTCGATGGCGGTGTTGTAGTGCACCTTGTCCACAGGCTCGAGAAGGGCTCCGAAGTCGATGCTGGGGTCGCAAAGGTGGAGGTGGCTGAAGACGCGCATCATAGCTGAAGCAAAGAGCGCGCGGGCTTCCCCCTCCACCATGTGGCCGACTCCGTCAGCAACACCCTCAAGCGCCTCGATGAGCTAGGGGAGCAGCTCGATGGGGCCTTCCTCAGCAGTCACCAGCGGCTTCTTCAACCCCCTTCCGTAGAGATCTTGCAGCGTTTTGTGAGACCTCTCCTCAAGAGAGTCAAAGACTGCACGATCACTGGCAAGGATTTTCGCCTTGGCCTCCAGCAGGGCCTTCTCCCCCTCCACCTCCTTCTTCAGCTTCTCCAGGTGATCGCTCTCCGCGGCCTGCGCCCGCGCCGACTGCTCCAGCTCGGTGTCACGGCCGGCGACCGCGTCTTCTCGAGCCTTCAGCTTCTCCACCCGCGACTTGCGATGACGAGCCTCGGCGGCATGCTCATTGCGCAGGGTCTCTAGCTCGGCCTCCGCCACCTGGCAGCGCTCCCTGGCAGCCTTAGCATCTCCCAACACCACGTCGTGGGCAGCCGCGGCCAGTCCGGCAACCTGCTTGCCTTCCTCAGAGGCCTCCATGGCATGGCTCCACGCCGCCCTGATGGACGCATCGGACCGCAGCCACCCCGAGATCAGCTCCAGGCGCCCGGACGCGAGGCAATGATCGGTGCCTTAAAGATCGTCGCGAAGTTGGGTCAGTGTGGAGAATGCCTCTAGAGTACCATGCGAAGCAGAAGATGGCACCGACGTCAGGATCGGCAAGCTAGCGGCGGCGGTAGGGACCGGGGGCTCCAGAGCCTTTGGGACCCCAGCAGGCGCGTTGAAGGCAAGCACCTCCGGAGCTAGCCCGGCCATGGAGACCGCTACCTCCTGAGGCTGGGCCCTCGGGACTCGCAAGGACAACCCTGCCGCAGGGGCACGAGGGTCACCACTGCCCGTCTGTGCGGGGGCGGTGTGGCCACGGCGGGCTGCTGAGCTGCGAGGACCACAGTCGTCTCTTTCTTCTTCTTCACCGCCGGTGCAGGCCTAACCATTCCAAGGAGGGGCATCAAGATACTACAACAAGAGCGAGGAAGGAATACCAGGGCAGGGCACTTACTGATCCATGACGGTGTCGTCTCTCGCCCTTTTCAGAAGCACCATGCCCTTGGTCTTCGAAGGCTGGGGCACAGACGCACAGGCGCCAGGGGCAGACAAGGGCGTGGTGCCCGTGTCCCTGTCAGCGCCGGCCGGTGGCAAATTGGAGGCACCCCTCGGGGAATCGACGCCGATTGGCTCTTCTTCGGGTGCCCCTAGACCTTGTGGTGACCCCAGTGCCGTGCGAGGGCTCCTGAGCAGGGGTGCTCGCCAGCTTCGCCATCATCGTCAGAAATGACGAGTAGGGGACCCAGTAGGCGCGGGGGAGAGACCTCCCCCATGCCTTCCTCAGTCTCCTCTGACTCTAACTCCTCCTCCTCGCCGGACCTGCCGGAAGCCGCCACCATCGGGGAGCCCGGAGGACAGGTGGGTGCTGGCGGTACGAGCCCACTCTCGTTGAAGACCGGCATCGTTGCGGCGATCTTTGCCCCGTCTGGGCGACGATACAGCGGCAGATGAGTGTCAGGCGGGCAACCCTGGTCCTTCCCGACTAGGAGGCGCAGGACCTTGTTCAACTCCTCCTCGGGCAGATCGTCCGGTCACAGGCGGAGTACGCCACTCTCGCCCGCGAGCTCCCACAAGGGGCGCGAGCATGCTCGGAGCGGAGCCAGGCACTGCGTCAGGAACTCCTTCACAATCATGGCCCCCGTCAGCTTCTCCGCCTTCGGGTCATCAGGCTTCAGGTCGGCCATCATCCTCTCCACCATCTACTCAGCCCAGGAGTCGGTGAGCTTCGTGCTGTTCCATCCCTCGTGGGGCGCAGGCATCCCAGTCGGCAGAGCCAACCGAGGGTGCACTGGTACAGCGACGTGCTAAACAAATAGTTTTTAACCCCTTTCCGCGATGGCATTTGGAACAAGTGAGTGTGGGCGATAGGGGAGTCCTTCCCACACGACCCATAAATCATCGGGGATAGGCCCTCCTAGGACCCAGGCTAGGGCCGTGTGCGATCAGGCGAGGCATCGAAACCTAATCATTTCCATAGGTATGTACATCCCACACGGTGAATCCCAGGAAATCATTTTCGTAGGTATGTACATCCCAGACGGTGAATCCCAGAAAATCATTTCCGTAGGTATGTACATCACACACGGTGAATCCCAGAAAGTCATTTTCGTAGGTATGTACATCCCACACGGTGAATCCTAGAAAAATATTTCCGTAGGTATGTATATCACACACAGTTCTTTGTGTGGAAACGTTTGTGCAAGGTGGCCCAACGCAAACATTTCGCTGCCGGAAGCCATGTGCGATTGTTAGTTGATCGAACATGCCTACTTTCTAGAAACCGTGTGGGTTGTTTGAGTTCATCGCCCATGGTGCAGTCTAAGTAACCGTCTACAATAGAAAACCCCAATAAGCAGGGTAATTAGCCTATTATTGATAATCCATGTACTAATCAAACTGATATTTCTTATAAAACACGCTAGATATTTCATATCAATATAAAAGCAACTAGGATTTCATAATCGAATTACATCAAATAGCTTCGGCACTCAGTTACGCATTACACAAAAGCACCAAGTTTCACATGCAGAATCAAAAACCTTTGGAAAGTAGCATCATACACGGTAAATAGACAGATGAATCTCATCTGGGAAACTGCGGAAGCGGAAGGCAAATATTGAGCCTTCAGTGATGTTGAATGTCCTTGCAACTTTAGGCCAGTGGCTATGGATAATTGCCCGCCCAACCTTCGTCCTCTTCAGCAAGACTTCAATATTATACCGTGGGTACTAAATGGATACCTTCCTCACCTCATGACCATGCAGGTGGTTTGAGAGGTAATCATCGGTGAACTGCTTTGAAAAGTACTGAAAACAAAGCTATGCATAAATCGCTATTGTAAATTTTGAAATGGCGCAAGGGGTAAAAATAAGGTAAAAGAGTTGGTACCATCCTATACTTGACTGATGTCTTCTTCATTGTGCAAACAAAGATCTTGCGGTTATTCATCGCAAGTTTCTTTGTCCTAACAATCTTTCTGAGTTTCTTGACTTGACTGATATTCATGGACATCTCATTTCCCCATATGCAAAATGGGTCGAACAGTGGGTCTAAGCCTCTGACAGCAGGACCAACATGTGCAAGACTAAGTTGTAAGAAACCTAAATATTAGAATGATTCCTGCAACTGCCCAATAATGTGCTATTAGCCAAAGGACCCTGCTTGAACAAACCTCGATGGTAAACCGTAGTGTCTCCCATTGTTTCCCTGCAACACACATAAGGAAGATCTTGATCAGGTTAACTGAGAGTTGCCATACTATCAGTAGAATATGTATTGAGTACAGCCAAATTCGATTGGTGTCACATGCATAACAATACAAAATTGTACCCACAGCAAATGAAAATCAAATTGCAGAACTTAACCAAACAATTAAATGGATAGCAGACCAAATGAACCAATATAGTTAGCTGAGCACAACATTGCAGAATAGAAACATGTACTAGAAGATAAGACAGTTAACAAAACAAAGGATGCTTGAGAATAGTAATACGAAATGTAGCAATTGTTGGACCAAAGTGTTAACTGAAAATTACATTTCAGAGGACCAAAGTGTTAACTGAACATTACATTTTACGAAATGTAGCATATTAACATTACAGAGGACAAATCACTAGAAGGCACTGGCGGTGGCCTCGAGAAAACATCATGAATTGTATTTTAAAGTAGACAACCGCGTGGCGGTGTCGACGGTGGCCTCAAATACAAGGTGCTCCTCCAAGATCTGGCGGTCGACACGCATGGAAGCCATAGCGACCCCGTTCGCGCGTGCGGCCGCGTGCTACTGAGCTCCACGTTATACTGTGTGTAAAATGGCTGTGGGCGGTGCTTAATTTGAGGAGGGGCAGTGATTTCGGTGGAAGGTGTTGCTCCGTCAATCGGGGCATGTGGGACGGGAAAGGAGGAGGATGGTGTGGGTGGGCTGTGGATTACCTGACCATATCGACGAGGCCGCGCAGCAAGAAGAAGGGTCGGCGGTGAGGAGGCCGCGCAGCAAGCAGAAGGGTCGCCGGCAAGGAGGCGGCGCTACAAGAAGAAGGGTAGCCGGCGAGGAGGCGGCGCTGCAAGAAGAAGGGTCGCCGGCGAGGAGGCTGAGCTGCCGGTAAGCTGCAGTGAAGGTTTGAACTTGGAAAGCAAGGAGGAATAGTGGAAATGTGGCTTTTGGTAGGAGGGAGGGGGCGGGAGATAGATATTTCCGGGGTGGCAAAAAAAATTCGCTCGGTGCCACGAGAAACTGGCGCGCAAGTGTGGTTCAAGCGGGGGCGGTGGACTGTAGACGACGAAGCTTCCTGCGTAAGCCAGACAAGACGGTGTGCCAAGATATTTTATATCGCATCCCACACGATTCTTTCTAGTAAACTGTTTGTGGTATACCTGATTTTTTCATTATGTTTTGAAAGACAAAATGGTGTTACAGAGAGAAAGGATGGTGTTTGAATTGCTAGAACATTTACGTACAGTGAACATGCAACTAGTACATAAGTGTCTTGTTTAAATTTGGAATTATTCCGGGTTCGTTTGGCATTTTTATGCATTAATTGAGTTTTTGGGCATTTAATGTGCATAATTCAAATTTGAACTACAAGCACATGCTCCAATGCACCAAAGTTTGTTGAAAAATCACATGTGTGTCTTTGGGTGAATTTATAGGTCACATGCAAGAAATGGGACAGTGTGAATTCAAACATCTAGGTGTCGTGGCTCGGACAGAATGATTGAGAAACTTGGTTTTTTAATTCCTGTAAATCCAAAACACGGCTGAAAATCATGAAACTTGGCATGGTGTCATGACATGGGACCAACATGCTGCAGTAAATTTTTTGGCCCAATTGGGACAAGCTTTGGTGTAAGCCTCTTGCAAACCGGAGCTTCCCTCAAGAAGGCTCTTGGTCCCGAGAGGGAACGTGTCACCTCCGTGTGCGAAATGACATACGTACACTGCCTTCTCCCGCCTTAATTTTTGTACACTAGTAGATTAGACCAAACAGAAGTATTGTGCTGAATTTTGGAATTATTCCGAGTTCGTTTGGCCTTTTTATACATTAATTAAGTTTCTGGGCATTTAATGTGCATAATTCAAATTTTAACTGCAAGCACATGCTCCAGTGCACCAAAGTTGGTTGAAAAATCACATGTGTGTCTTTGGGTGAATTTATAGGTCCCATGCAATAAATGGGAATGAAATTCAAATATCTAGGCGTCGTGGCTCGGCCGGAAAGATTGAGAAACTTGGTTTTTTGATTCCTGTAAATCCAAAACACGCCTGAAAATCATGATAGTTGGCATGGTGTCATGACATGGCAACAACATGCTGCGGTAATTTTTTTGGCCGAATTGGGACAAGCTTTGGCGTAAGCTTCTTGCAAACCGGAGCTTCCCTCAAGAAAGCTCTTGGTTCCGAGAGGGAACATGTCACCTCCGTTGTGCGAAACGACATACGTACACAGCCTTCTCCCGCCTTAATTTTTGTACACTGGCAGATTAGACCAAATAGAAGTATCGTGCTAAATTTTGGAATTATTCCGGGTTCGTTTAACCTTTTTTATACATTAATTGAGTTTCTGGGCATTTAATGTGCAAAATTCAAATTTGAACTACAAGCACATGCTCCGGTGCACCAAAGTTGGTTGAAAAATCACATGTGTGTCCTTCGGTGAATTTATAGGTCCCATGCAAGAAATGGGAATGGAATTCAAACATCTGGGCGTCGTGGCTCGGCCGGAAAGATTGAGAAACTTGATTTTTTTAATTCCTGTAAATCCAAAACACGCCTGAAAATCATGAAATTGGCATGGTGTCATGACATGGCACCAACATGCTGCGGTATTTTTTTGGCCGAATTGGGACAAGCTTTGGTGTAAGCTTCTTGCAAATCGGAGCTTCCCTCAAGAAGGCTCGTGGTTCCGAGAGGGAACGTGTCACCTCCGTGTGCGAAACGACATACGTACACTGCCTTCTCCCGCCTTAATTTTTTTACACAGCCAGATTAGACCAAATAGAAGTATCGTGCTAAATTTTGGAATTATTCCGGGTTCGTTTGGCCTTTTTGTTACATTAATTGAGTTTCTGCGCATTTAATGTGCATAATTCAAATTTGAACTACAAGCACAGGCTCCAGTGCACCAACGTTGTTTGAAAAATCACATGTGTATCCTTGGGTGAATTTCTAGGTCCTATGCAAGAGATGGGAATAAAATTTAAACATCTGGGCCTCTTCGCTCGGCCGGAAAGATTGAGAAACTTGGTTTTTTAATCCCTGTAAGTCCAAAACATGCCTGAAAATCATGAAACTTGGCATGGTGTCATGACATGGCACCAACATGCTGTGGTAATTTTTCTGTCCGATTTGCGAAGGCGCACACATTAATAATCAACAAAGTCATTTTGGAACAAGTGTTGTCACGTTACAAATCGGAAACACAAGTATTATTGAAACCGTGGGCGTTCTACTTACCAATTATGTGCTGCCACGCGTCCCCTTTTTTATTAGCTAGGAGGTGTCGTGCGGGGTAGCTATCTGAGTACGGGAGGCGTGCGATCAGACCCCTGCGCGTGCTCATCAGGAGGAGAGCCCTTTGACCGCTACCCACCGCGCACCTCCCTCCCAACTTCTCCATTAATGGCGCGCGAGCACCCGTTCTACGGCGTGGCTATATGTCTCACTTGACTGAGATTTAAGAGAGAGAAATGAAAATCTGAAAAGAAAGTTTTGCACGGATCTTGATGTAAGATCCGACTGCGACTTATAGCAAGCATGATGAATATAAGGACGATGACAGTGGATAATAATTGTCTTACATATTTAGGAACATAATTAAAAAAAGCCACATGCGGCAATGCCCAAAATACACAAGGGCAAAAGAAGAAGGAAGACAACGATCTGGCTCGCTGATCTCTACTTTGTTGATGCGTTGCTGCAGGCCGCGGGAACTAGTCTCCGTGGCGAGCGGCGATGAGCTCTTTCTTGTCCTCAAGGTGCTGCTTGAGAGTATTCTTGGATTCCTCCACCAGCCTTCTGCGCTCGATGCACAGCATGGCATTCTCGTCCATAAGTTTCTCAACGATGATGCCGGTCCTCTTCAACAAGGCAGTGGTCTGCTCCTGCTGCTTTGCACTTTCGACGATCTTCGCCCTCAGCAGGTCGCGCTCGGCCCGGAGCTTCGCATTGCTCTCATTTAGTTGCCAGATGACGTCGGTAGACTGTTCAAACGAGGCTTTCAGGTCATCCTGCAACTTTGCCCACCTGGAGATCTGATCCATCTGCCTAAGGACGAGGGCACGCATGTGCCTGTAAGAGTCCTTGCCTGCCTGCGAGTCATTTTTCCAGGCCGCCGCGGCGCTGGAGGACATCTCTGCTGCATTCGTGGTGCGGCGGGACATCTCTTTTGCTTCCGCGGCATCGCCGGACCAGTCTGCTGCATCAACAGCGTGGCGGGACCTCCGTGCTGCTTCGGCGGCGCGGCGGGACCTTTCTGCTACTACGGCCATGCGGCGGGACATGTTGGCTGCTTTCGCGGCGAGGCGGGACATCTCTCGTGCTTCCGCTTCCAGGCTCGCCTCTCCCTGCTGGCAAATCTCTCAAACCAGAACTCACGCTGGCCATGGCAGACGCAAGGGAATGATGATGAATGACTTGTTTGTTTTTGTGGATGAGGAGTTGAGGAGGAATGTGCAGTCATCTTGGAGTAGTAGTATTTATAACTGAGTAGTAATACGCTCATAAGTGGGAAACCATTTAGGTTTTGATCAGTGTGAACAAGTTTGCAATTTGGAATGTGACGGGACGCATGCTCAACATTTACTGACGGTTATAAGTGCGACACTATTCCCGAAAGGCGTAACGTGGGCACGTATGCCTTCTCGGCCGCGTACGTGGCATTTGCACCATAGGGTGCACCGCAATAGGCAATGTCAGCACACGTCTTGTTCCAACAACTGTGCGCGCTCGTTATGACCATCGCGCACGCTTCTTTTAATTAGAATGTGTGTGCTCGTCTAGCGCACACATGTGGATTTATCTAACTGTTTCAGTTTGTTGTGGCTAATCGCAAACAGTTCATCCATGTGAAGTGTATGCCATCAATCGCAGACACTTTGATCTGGCTGACCCATTTCTGTTCTGTTGCCTAATCACAAACAGTTAATCCTTCTGAAGCGCATGCCCTCAATCACACACACCTTGATCTGGCTGACCGTTTCTTTTGTGTTGCCTAATCACAAACAGTTCATCCGAGTGAATCGTATGCTCTATATCGCACACGCCTTCATCAGGCTGTCCGTTTCTTTTGTTCTACCTCATCACAAATAGTTCATTGGACTGAACCGTATTCCCTGGATCGCACACGCAACTAAAATCTGAACCGTGTTTGATGGCTCCGCCATCGCAAATGTTTTGCACCTTTTTTGACGGTTCTTTTACATAAATGTTTGTGATTATTGCATCGCACACAGTTTCGTCGAAGGGTCTCTGATCGTAGTGTTGCGTTAGCAGCATCCTGTAGTAGTGGTGGGAGCACTTGGCGTCCATAAGGATCCACTTGTTCCCGAAGTCCTCCAGCTTCTTCCCGGCGCGCGAGATCACATTGGTCCCGTTGGCCGCGACGAAGTTGGCACACCCCGAGCATTGGCCCTCTTTGAGCCGGAGGTAGAAGAAATGGCGGAGCAACGCCACGGATGGCATCACCACCATGAGCGCCTCACAGTAGAAGGCAAAGATCAGCAGGAGGAGGACGGAGTTGGGATGAAGATGGAGGGAATGAAGATTGTAGTGGCGCAGGACAGCGTAAAAGAAGCTGGAGAAAGGGGGGACCAGCCCCGCGAAAATACTGTGCAAGAAGAAGGGATAGAAGGTACCGCCCGAGGCTCCCGGCTTGGCGGAGCCGGCCCGAAGTGTTGTCTCTCCTCCCTCGTTGCTATCGCTCGCCATCACCAGGAGCGCGGCGGCGAAGTTCTTCTCTGAGACCATGGACGCGCTCAGGGCAGGCTCGAACCAGGAGCGCATGGCCTTGGCCTTGTCGGTGGCCATCAGCTGCAAGATTGAGGAAGAGTTTCGGCAGATCTAGGGCTCTCTAGGCAAGGAGGAGAAGGGGATCTGAAGCAAGACAAACGGGAAAGGCAATGAAGACTGTGCAGCAGGAGCCAGCCTTTTTGGTAGCCAGGGACGGTTGCCGAGGCAGCATGGGGAAGCGGAGGCGCCCACGTCCCATCAATCGCCATGCGTCAACCGAGGCAACAGGAGGTTTGGGCCCGCAGCGCTCCGCACTTGCCCTTTGTCTTCGCCTTGAAGCCAAGTTTGAGCGCGCCTTGGGCCCGGGGGCTACTGTCGGCGTCCTGGGAACATGGTACCCAGACTTGCCTGCCTGCGGCCCATGGCGTGGCTACATTAGCGGCCTGGTATGGGCCCGCTTCAGCAGCAACAGCTCAAGACCCTCGCGAGGGGCCAAGCCTCGCGAGGCGGACGACACCAAGACCTCCCTTGGGGGCAGCCTTGCCAGGCTGGCTCCCGAGGAGCAGAGATATCAAGGCAAGGTGCACCTCGCTTGGTTCGCGTGACATGAGCCATGATGACCAAGGCCAGGCAGGCGCCACCGGCCCCAGTGTACCAGTTTCCCCTTTTGGTGCCAAGCGCGTAAGCGCAGGCGCGGGATCCGAGGCATCAGGCAAAGGTTTCCATATTAGTGCAACAAGACCAAGACCGCCAGGACGACAGGACGGAGGTCATCGCAGAGCCCACTACAACATCATCAGTAGAGCCTTTTACAGGCGAAGACTACTTTTCTCACGATAGCTTGTACTAGTTGTCTCCCTTCAAATTTGGCCGTTGTGGGATCCCTTCCCACCTACATTTGGGAAGAGGACCAAGGCCACTATAAATAGGACGTAGCCACCACCGTAGCAAGACATCTCGAATCGGGGCCATTCAACCCTGACCACCTCACCAGCTCATCGAGCTCAAGAACACCTCACCTCCTGAGGCTGTTCATCCATGGTACTAGTTCATCCTCAGCCCCTGAAGGCAACCACCACAAAGCTGGAGTAGGGTATTACACCGCAAGTTGGTCTGAACCAGGATAAATCTCTGTGACTCTCGCTCTTTGGGTTCGTCAAGCTAGGCTGTGGAGTCGTTGGGCCGGCAGGCTAGGGAGAAGAAGTTCTTCGTACGCACCCCAGTGTTCGAACCTCACAAGGGTCTGCGGAGCCCTGAATCCGACAATGAGCCTTGGTTGGAAAGGATTTCCGGGAAGGTTTCTACTGGCCCACAGCCCTCCGTGATGCAACCGAGCTAGTCACTAGATGTGAAGCCTGCCAGTTCCACTCCAAGAATATTCATCGGCCTGCTCAAGCTGTCTAGACGATCCCTTTGTCATGGCCATTTTTGGTCTGGGGGCTTGACATCTTGGGCCCCTTCCCCCGTGCTACCGTGGCTTTGAATTCTTGTACGTTGCAATCAACAAGTTTACAAAGTGGCCAGAAGTGCAGCCTGTGAGGAAGGTGACCGCACAATCAGCTATCAAGTTCTTGAAAGGATTGGTGTGCCGTTTCAGAGTGCCCACCAGAGTCATCACTGACAATGGCACCCAATTCACAAGTCATGCCTTCATGCAATACTTTCAAGCCCTCAGAAGCAAGGTCTCATTCGCCTCTGGTGCCCATCCCAGGAGCAATGGACAAGCTGAGAGGATGAACGCTGAAGTGCTGCACAGACTCAAGACCAGAACATTTGATATGCTGCAAAAGTGTGGCACATGCTGGATCGACGAGCTGCCGGTGGTTCTTTGGTCCCTCCATATGACACCAAATCGAGCTACCGACCAGACTCCCTTCTCCCTAGTCTATTGGGCAGAAGCAGTGCTCCCCACGGAACTCATATACGGGTCACCTCGAGTATTTTCCTACGATGAAGTAGAGCAAGAGCTACACCAGCATGACGATGTTGTGCTCCTTGAGGAGAACCGTCTCCGGGCTGCCGCGCATGCTGCACGCTACCAGCAAGCCCTGCGCCGCTATCACAGCCGCAAGGTCCATGCCCGGAGCCTTGAGGAAGGCGACCTTGTCCTTATGCATGTTCAGTCCGCGAAGGGTTCCAACAAGTTGGCGCTGAAGTGGGAAGGCCCTTACCGGGTAGTACAAGTCACCAGACCTGGCGCAGTCCGTCTGGAGACTGAAGATGGCAACAAAATGCAAAGCTCATGGAATATTGAGCATCTTCGCAAGTTCTACCCGTATGGCGCGGCTGTCGGGACCCTACCCCGACAGACACCCTTTGGTACAAGCCTTGCTAATGCGCATGTAACCCTTTGTACAAAAACAGACGCAGACCCTGAGCACAGATAATAAAATGAAGCGATGGCGCCCTAAAAACAACATGCATGCATGAGTAGTTTAGCATAAGCATGCCATGATCATTTAGATGAGGTCATATATTGCTATGTTTTCCCCTACACTAACTAGAGGACTCTTTCCACAGATATGATCCTGGGAAGAAGAGACGGCAAACAAGCTATCGATCCTCTACAAGCCAAACTGATAATTTTTCTTTTTATTCATATGTGTTTCTGTAAGAAGAAAACTTGTGCATAGAGAAACCTTGTCGCCTTTGAAACATTTGTGCTCCCATCCTTGGATCCGAACGTTGCTTCGGTCAGGAAGGTTGTAGTGACATTTGACTAAGGAAGGTTGACAAGGGGCCGGTTCCCTTCCATGCTTTTAAAAGCCCGGCAGGCCAAGCCCCGCGGCAACAATGGAAGGCACCAACAAGATAGCATGCCGAGGAAACTTGTTTACTTCAAAGTATTGAAGCATTCCTCCCCTGCATGGATAAAATACATGCACAAGTACCCGGCTAGGCTTGTCATTTTCATTAATATGCGAATAAGCAAGTACAAACCTTATAGAGCACAAATATGGATAAAATAGATTACATATTTAAGACTAAAATTTGGCAAACGCCTACATATTTTAGACTGAAAAAAGATAAGTGCCTCGTAATCCCTTTCTTGTCCCTCTCCTCCTAGGAACTACAGTGGGAGGTGAAGAGGGCAAAAGGAGCGCCTGGGCAGAAGCCCGGCCAGACCCCGTCAGGACCTACAGGAAGCAGCCTGAGAAGATCGGGAGTGGCGAGGCTGCGAAGGCGGCGAACGGAGAGAACAGCTAGACGACGCTCTGGCCGCCACCGCCGGGACCAAAGGGTGCGCCCGACAGGAGGCACCAACAGAGCATCCCCTCTACGTCAACCATCCGAAGGAGGCTGGTGATGATGGTGCCGGGGCAGGGGAAGAGTCGAAGAACGGAGCAGCAGGCCGACAGTAGAGACGAAGGCGTCGGTGCCATCGTACTCCAACCTGATGGCCTGTCACACCCGCCTTCCTCGTCTTTGCTAGTTTCCTCCTCGTCATTGTCGCTCCGGGAAGGCGCTCGGCCCTGGCCTGACACCTCCCCCGAAGAGGCTGCTGATGGTGGTGGCGGCGCCCAAGGCGCATTGAGAGCACCGTCGCCCACTTTGGCGGGCAGGAGGGCGTCACCGCCTTCAGCGCCGCCCCTAACCTTGCCAAAGAGGGCAGCACTGAGATCACCAAAGGTCCCGAACGTGACACCGTGAGCGGGCAGGAGAAGCCCTAAAGACTCCACCAGCAGGTCTTCGGACTATAGCAACTTGCGGCGGAGACGACGCCCCAGCCCTGGACGGATAGCTCATATGAAGGGTACGAGCGCTCTGCCATCAAGAAAGGTGCAGCACCCCCACACTAAGGTCAATGCGACTGCCATGGGTGCACTGCCACCAACTACGGCTACCCCGACCACAACCACCGCATCTCCCGCAACCTCAGACCAGACTCACTCCCCGGGTGTCTACACGGACCTCCGAGGTGATCACCCCTAACAGAGGCACAGAGCCAAGCCCCGGCCTCTCTTCCTTGGCATGGAGAAGACAAAAAAGGAGGGGAAGAGGTGAGGATGGATGCCTCAATTCCCCCTCGCGGTCCCTTTTATAGACGAGCGAGGGCCAGGGGCTGGGGGCTCCTTCGAATCCAACCCGCTTATGTCGCTGGCAGCAACCGGACTCATCCTCCGCCCTCTTGCACCAATCCAGGATAATCGGGTTTCAACCACAATGCCCATCCCTGCGCCATCCATAACCTACCCAGTGCGATGCATGCGGCATACGTGGCGGAAAAGACAAGCGCGGTGGGAAGAGTGAGATGGCAGTTACCTCCTCATGAGTAAAAGTCATTCACGTGACAATAAAGAGGTGGCCCCATCGTGTTCGGCATCTTGCACAATGCATGGAAAAACCAGAAACTGACTCAAGCATAGGTTAATGAAGAAGCAAGGAAAAAATCAAGAAGAGAGCTGCCACAAGCCCCCTACCTATGTACCCGATAGGGCCTACCCCTATGGTGCTCGACAGCATGTTCGGGCCAGGCCCTGGGGCTCCTGTCGGTGCAACAAACCTCTGCGTATGTTGCCAAACTGTACACAGGAACAAGGGTAAAGCTACAGTGACACCAAGCTCCCAAGACAAGACCAAGCCGAATGGATAGCTCTTTGAGGAATCAAAGGGCGGATCAAGAAGACCAAGACAAGCCAAAGGAACAAGATATCACTAAGGAAAGACCTCACTTACCGGTCAGACGAGCCTGGTCATGTCGAGGCCTCACCAAGGGCTAGTCCCAAAATTCCCCCAGCAGGCTTGCCGAGGCCACCAAGGGCAAGTCTCCCCTCCAAGACTCCACCGCTCCACCGCACAGCGACGCAAGTCACTTATCATTGTGGTGTCGAGCCCCCAAGTGATTAAGTGGTTGTCATTTGGCATGTGGCGGCCATTTGGAAGGGAGATTCTCCCAATATGACACCCGTCCAAAGGCATGTCATGCAGGCAGACAAAAAGGTGGTTAAGCAGCGCGACAGGCTTGCCGGGCTGCATCCTCAGCGTGACACCTAGCAGCGCATTTAATGCACATTGTCCTAACTGCCAGAGTTAGGTATGATAGCACTGTTGGCTATCTAATCAGTAGGTAATGACTGATTTGCCACTGTGGTAACCCCTTAGCCTATAAAAGGAGGGCCATGGCAACCTAAGAAAGGATTTGGACCCTTGTACGCTCTTATGTGCATAGCTGCTCTCCCCGAGGCAACCTTGCTGGGCTCGAGCGTTGCGTGTGTGCCACGGTCCTCCCATCAATCCACCAAAGAAGGAGTAGGGTTTTACGGTTCCAAGCGGCCCAAACCTGGGGAAAAACCACCAGAGTCACCCCTGTCGTGCTGCTTATGGTCTCCGCTCTTCGTGGAATGCGCCCTTCCCCCTTGCCGAACCACAAGGGGCTGATGGCCCCATTGGTGATCGTGTTCCACCACGACACAAAGATCTGTTATAAATTAGTATATCATCAAAATATGTTACCACAAATCGTCAAATGAAAGCACGTAAAATTTCATTCATTAATCTCATAAAAGTAATAGGTGCATTAGTTAACCCAAAAGGCATGACTAACCACTCATATAATGCAAACTTAGTTTTAAATGTCGTTTCCAATTCATCTCCCAATTTCATACGAATTTGATGGTATCCACTACACGCAAATGAACTTTGGAGAATATTGTAGAGCCACTCAATTTATCAAGCATATCATCTAGCCTAGGAATAGGATGACGATATCGAATAGTAATATTTTTAATGCCTCTACAATCAACACACATATGTGATGTACCATCCTTTTTTGGCACTAGTATAATAGGAACAACACAAGGACTAAGAGATTCGCGTATATAACCTTTGTCGAGAAGCTCATGTACTTGACGCATAATCTTCTTTGTCTCGTTTGGATTGATACGGTATGGCGCATGGTTTGGCAGCGAAGCATTGGGAATTAAGTCAATCTAATGCTCACGCCTCGAATAGGCGGTAATCCCAGTGACACGTCTTGTGGAAAGATGTCAGCGAACTCCTGCAAAATGTCAGTGACGGCAGGAGGCAAAGAGGGAGGCACGTCCTCGAATGAAAATAATGCCTCTTTGTAGATGAAAGCATAGCAAACAGATTTGCTGAAATCTAGATCATCAATATCAGATTTGGTGGCAAGTAAACATCCACTTTTCAATTTAATTTCAGAAGCAACACTAGACGATGGTTTATTATTAGGCTTTAGTTGTTTCTCAAATTCTTTTGCCACAATCTGATTTTCACTGTTATTTTGCTCCTGTTTTGCTTTACTGGCTCTATTTATATCATCTTTCAAAATGGAATCAGGAGACATAGGAAGCAAAGTAATATGTTTATCGTTATTAACAAGAGTATACTTATTATTTCTACCATGGTGTACATAATTTTTAATGAATTGCCATGGTCTACCAAGTAATAAGGAACATGCTTCCATGGGTGCCACGTCACAATCAACATAAGCAGCATATGTAGTGATACTGAAATGCACACGAATAGTATGTGTTACCTTAACCTTGCCGCTATTGTTAAACCATTGGATGTAGTAAGGATGATGTCGGTGTACAAAAGTAGGGGCCCTTCTGTACCCCTTTACTTGTGCACGGGCAGTTGTAGCCACATCTGCGGCCACGCTTGGCGGGGCAAAGGAAGCAAAGATACAAGACTACCAGAGTAGCGCTGAAGCCAGAGGCATGAAGAACGAATGGACAAGGTGGGCTTGTCCCGGCAAGGGCCTTGCCGGGCCGGCCTACATGGCCCCGGCAAGGACCTTGCCGGGACAACTTACCCAACACCAGCAGGACCGCCACCCTTGAGCCTGAGAGTTCCAGAACCATCGACAACATCGGAACCAAGGGTCGGGAGGCACCTGCATGGTGACATGCAGATTTTTGTGAAGACCAGAGGCCTGCAAGACTAGATGAGAACCAGAAGACTAAAGCCCCCGGCAAAACCCTTGCCAAGGACATCTGCGGGGCCACAACCAGGCCCGCACCTACCAAGATTTCACTGCCCCATGGTCATTCCAACGCAGCAGCTAGCCTGTCAACTAGGCGCACACCTACGTGGCAGCATGCAGCTTCTAGGCCAACCAGGCAAGCACCAGCGTCGTGGCATGCAGATCTTCGTGAAGACCCTGCCACCGCACCAGCGCAGCAGCCAGCCAACCAGCGTGGCATTGCACGCCTCGTCAGCTTGGACGCGCGTCGAAGTGAGGCGAGGCGGCAACAGACGAGACGAGCTTCCTTGTCGTCCCCAATAAAGCAAGAGGACACGTCGGCAGCACATTAAATGCGTTTTGTCCCACGATGTCAGGGATAGACTTGTGCACTGTAGATGCTTTCCACCTCCTGTGTGCCACTTGGCGCCCCTTTGATGTATAAAAGGAGGCCCGAGGCGTACTGAGGAAGGATTCGGACTTTTTGGGCTAGGCTTGCATAGCAGCTAGTTCAAGAGCTCACGAACACCAAATATACACCAAAGCAGGACTAGGGTATTACGCATCGTTTGCGGCCCGAACCTGGATAATTACCCCGTGTTGATCTTCTAAACCCGCTCTTTGCACAGCCCCTTGCCCTGCCAACCATAGTAGGAATTCCCTGTGATCCCATAGGTGTCGTTTTCCCCGACATCTTTGGCGTGCCAGGTAGGGGGCGCAAGTTGTGAAAAATCCGGTTTAGAAGTTAGCGCATCGACTTCATCATCACCATGGCCCCCAAGAAGAAGGGCATCACAGCAATCGGGTTGTCCGAAGCAGGCCCATCTGCACTAGCGAGGGCAGGTGATGGGGTGGCCACGCATGGTGTCGGACGCACGGTCCGCGAGCATCCATGACACTCTGGCAACCGGAGCCAGGCGAGCAGCATCGTTCGGGTCCAAGACGACGAGCCACATGCCGTTGGGTCCTGGGGCGGGGCCGTGCTGCCCATAGGCGCCGCAGCAACCTCTGTGATGCCCCAGCTGGCGCCCGTGCCATGGCCTTCCCAGGCTGCACGCGATGAGCCATGCCACGACGTCGGTGCCCCCGGGCGCCGCCACGAAAAGAGCCCTTTGTGTCACTCCGAGGACGCACCAGGCTGGTGTGCGCACCTGGACACTGGTGGAAGCGGCGCGCGACCGCGAGACCATGATAGAGCTCCTTCTAACATAGTTAGAAGTCGGAGCGCATCACGGTCCACGCAGCTTTTGCTGCCACCCACGCCAGCAGAAGCACTGGCGTGCATGCAACTGCTCCTCGACTTTCCTCCCGCCGCGGAGAAGCTCGACGAGTGGAGAGCCACCATATGGAGCCTCGTCAGCTTTGCCAACAAAGATGAACCGCAGCTAGCGGGACCCTCATGCCGGCGCTCGGTAGAGCCGGTGCACGCCGGAGGAGGGAGGACTGGGGGTGATGTGACCACGATGCACTCCCCTCCCCCACGCCACAACAGCAGCCGCCGGCCCGTCGGGCTGACACTTGTGACAATGCTTCCACAGCGTCATGTGACCCGCGGGCCCGCTACGACCAATGTCAAGTTCTCCGAGAGCGAGCTGAGGAGGACGCTCGAACCACCATCGAGCGGCGACGGGAAGCACGCCATCAGTCAGATAGGCGTGCGGGTCCCACTATGGACCGCCCAACGCCGGGGGGTTTCGGCGACCTACCTTACGAAGTGGGTTGTCCGGCCTTTACCCGTGAGCTGCGGCAGTTCCAGTGGCCCTCCCACCGCATGTTCAAGCCTGATGTTGGGGAAAAGTACAACGGCAAGACTCACCCGTCAGAGTTCCTCGGCATCTACACCATCACAATGCAAGCCGGCTGGGCTCGCAACGATAAGGTGCTTGCCAACTACTTTCCGTTGGCACTTAAGCCCAACGTCATGTCATGGTTAATGCACCTGCTAGTGGATTCCATCTCTTCTTGGTCGGATCTGCGCCACGAGTTTGTTGGCACCTTTACCGGAGGCCACCAAGCTCCTGGCCAGGCAAGCAATTTGCATGTCATCCCCCAGAAGGACGGCGAGTCCCTGCGCAAGTACATACAAAGGTTCAGCCGTGTGTAGTACAGCATCCCAGATGTTCACCCCGCCGCTGTCATCAGTGCATTCCATCAGAATGTGTGCAACCGCAAGATGCTTGAAGAGCTGGTGATGAACAAGGTCGAGGATGTAGCCGAGCCTTATGTTCTGGCTGACAGATGTGCTCGGGCTGAAGAAGGAAGGAAGTTCCCCGGCAAAGATGCCGGCGGTGAAACCGACTCCACCGACGAAGACGCCGCCGCCCCCGCAAAGAAGGGCCAACGCCGCAATAGGAAGCGTAAGGGCAAGACCGTGCTTGCCGTTGAGGGATCCGGCGACACCGGCGCCGCCAAGAAGGCCAACGCTGACGACCCTGGCAAGGAAGTTGCCCGGTGCGCCACCTGCCGGTCCTTGGCGGCTGCCGACAAGCCAGGAGGCTCCGACAAGCAGTATTGCAAGATCCATCACACAAGGGGCCATGACCTCCAGAACTGCTGACATGTTGAACTGCTTGAAGAGAAATAGAAAGCCGAATATGAGAGGCGGGACAAGGAGATGGGCCATGATGGTGTTGAGGGGTCCGGTAAGAAGCATGGCGGCCAAGGAGGTCACCGCGGCAAGGATAGTCAACAAGAGAGGCCCGCTCGGGGCCGTGACAAGAAGGAGGAGGACGATGATCATGGTGAGGACGACGAGTCCGGCGAGCACGAGTTCCAGAAAGCTACAGAGGCCATGTGCGTCGACGGCGGCGCCTCGTTGCATACCTCTCACCGCCGGCTGAAGCAGTGGGCGCGTGAGGTCACTATGGCAGAGCCATCGTTTGATGCCCAGAAGCCACTGAAGTGGTCCAGCACACCTATCGTTTTTGACACCGAGGATCACCCTGATCGCACGACTGTGGTCGGGTGTTTGCCATTGTTGGTTTCACCAACAATCCGCAACCTCAAGGTGACAAAAGTGCTAGTTGATGGTGGGGCCGGTCTGAACTTGATCTCGCCTGCTGTGATCAAGAGGCTGGGAATCCCGGATGGAGATCTCGAGGAGACAGGCACGTTTCAAGGAGTCAACCCGGGGAGGAGTCAGCCGAAAGGTAAAATCATGTTGCCCATTACATTCGGGGGTGAGCTGAACTACAGGACGGAGAAGATCGTTTTTGATGTCGCCAAGATCCCCCTGCCCTACAATGGGATCCTTGGCCGCCCAGCGCTGGCCAAGTTCATGGCGGCATCACACTATGCCTACAACACGTTGAAGATGCCTGGGCCACTGAGCATCATCACCGTCCACTCTGACAAGAAGGACGCGCTCATCTGCGCCGACCAGCTCTACCAGGAGGTAGTTGCAGCAACGGCCGCCTAGGCACTTGCTCCTGCCGCTGAAGCCCCGGGAGGGAGGAAGACCGGCAAGACCTCTGCCTCTGCCGGCAAGGCCCCTTCCGGGCGGACCTCTTCCGGCAAGACCTCCTGCACCCACTCCGGCAAGCGCACCTCTTCGGAGTGTTGCGCTCCCGTCAAGGACGTGCCTGAGAGCTCCACCGGCAAGAGAAAGAAATCCAAGGCAGCACCACCAGAGACCAAGAAGGTGCCCGTCAAGGAGGATGGCATGGGCGGGGCTTTTACCATAAGCTCCACCCTTGACAGCAAATAGGAAAGCGCGCTCGTCGCCTTCCTGCAGGCGAATGTCAACGTGTTTGCATGGCAAGCATCCGACATCCCCGGCGTTTCGAGGAAGGTGATCGAGCACCATCTTGCTGTCTGTCCTCATGCACGGCCCGTCAAGAAGAAGGTCTGGAAGCAAGCTTTGGAGCGGCAAGAGTTCATCATCTAGGAGATCAGGAAGTTAGAGGAGGCAGGCTTGGTCAGAGGAGTGCTCCACCCCACGTGGTTTGCCAATCTAGTGGTAGTGCGTAAGGCAAATGGGAAGTGGAGGTTGTGTATTGATTACACAGATATCAATAAGGCATGTCCAAAGGATCCTTTCCCTTTGATATGCATCGACCAGATTGTGGACTCCACTGCCGGGTGTGACCTGCTGTCATTCCTCGACGCCTACTTAGGGTACCATCAGATCTTCATGATGAAGGAAGACGAAGAGAAGACTGCGTTCATCACCCCATGTGGTACGTACAGTTTTGTACGGATGCCTTTCGGGTTGAAATGAAATGGACTCCGGAGGCAGAGGCAGCGCTACAAGATTTGAAGAAGTACCTCTCCTCCATGCCAATACTAGTCGCACCAAGCCACAAGAGCCGTTGCTCCTGTATCTAGCGGCAACGAATCAAGTGGTCAGTGCTGCGCTAGTGGCGCAGAGGGGACTTGAGGAAGAAACAGCAGCAGCGGCCGAGCCGTCGGATGATGGGCCGGGGCATTCCCCGGCACGGCTTGATGCCGGCAAGGCGGAACCCCCGGCAAGACAGAGTCTACGCAGATGGGCGAAGTTGAACAGAAGAAGAAGGTGGTGCAGCACCCGGTTTATTTTGTCAGTTCCCTCTTGCGGGGGGCTAGGTTAAGATATCCCGGGATGCAGAAGCTACTTTTCAGCCTCCTTATGGGCTCGAGGAACCTGCTTCACTATTTCCCAGCGCACAAGATCACCATCGTCACCCGCCTCCCTTTGCAACGAATCCTGCACAACCCAGATGTGACTGGGAGGATTGTGGAATGGGCATTGGAGCTGTCAAGCTTTGGCCTCAAGTTTGAAAGTACTTCGACAATCAAGAGCCGAGCCTTTGCAGAGTTCATAGCGGAATGGACCTCAACGCCCGACGAGGAGATTCAAGAAACCACCCTTCCCGGCAAGGAGACGTGCCGCGACTGGATTATGTACTTTGATGGGGCTTTCTCACTGCAAGGTGCTGGTGCCGGCGTGCTACTCGTCGCGCCCACCGGAGAGCGCCTCAAGTACGTAGTCCAGATGCACTTTCCCCGGGAAAAATCAACAAACAACATGGCGGAGTACGAGGGATTGCTTACCGGTCTCAGGATCACGGCAGACCTCGGCATCAGGAAGCTCATCATTAGGGGTGATTCGCTGCTTGTCATCAAGCAAGTTAACAAAGATTACCAAAGCCCGTTGATGGAGGCCTATGTGGATGAAGTAAGGAAGCTGGAAGAGCGTTTTAACGGACTGCAAGCAGAGCATGTTCCTCGAGTAGAGAACAGCATTGCCGACGACCTGTCGAAACGCGCTGCCCTCAAGTTGCCTGTGGAACCAGGTACCTTTGTGCTTCAATTAACTCAGCCATCCGTTGAACCATCAGCAGGACAAAACAAGCGAAAGAAGGCGAGCACCAGCAAGTACTTTCCCACTGAGCTCCCAGAAGCCATCGGCAAGGAGGCTGCCGGGTGTCCTAAGCCTGCCGAGGAGCAGCAATCTCCGGCAGGAGGTCAAGCACTGGCCGTAGAGACAGCTGCCCTGACAGCCAAAGATGAGCCTTTAGTCCTTGTCGTCGAGCCTCAGGCTCCAGCATGGGTGCAGCACACCATCCGTTTCCTCCAAACAGGGGAACTCCCTGAGGAATAGGAAGAAGCGGAGAAGGTAGACCATCGGTCCAACATGTACCAGTTTGTGGATGATGCCCTATACAGAAGAAGACCGAACGGCGTGAAATTGAAGTGCATTCCTCGGGAGGACGGACTGGAGCTGTTGGCAGAGATACATGGAGGGATGTGTGGCTCCCACATAGGGTCAAAAGCCCTCGCCGGCAAAGCGTTCTGGCAAGGTTTCTTCTAGCCCACCGCTCTCCAGGATGCAACTGCACTAGTAACCAAGTGTGAAGCATGCCAATTCCATTCAAAGAAGCTTCATCAACCAGCTCAAGCTCTTCAGACAATCCCTCTTTCCTGGCCATTTTCGGTCTGGGGGCTCAACATACTGGGCCCCTTTCCCCGAGCTGTCGGGGGCTTTGAGTACTTGTACGTCGCGATCGACAAGTTCACAAAGTGGCCAGAAGTGGAGCCGGTGAGAAAGGTGACAGCACAGTCAGTCGTCAAGTTCTTCAAGGGGCTAGTTTTCCATTTTGGTGTGCCCAATAGAGTCATCACCGATAATGGCACACAGTTCACGAGCTGGACCTTCATGCAATACATCCAAGACCTCGGCGGCAAGGTTTGTTATGCCTCTGTTGCTCATCCCAGAAGTAACGGCCAGGCCGAGAGGCCAAATGCAGAAGTGTTGCGAGGCCTCAAGACCAGGACTTTTGACAAGCTACACAAGAGCGGGAGGTGCTGGATTGACGAGCTGCCGACGGTTCTTTGGTCGATCAGAACGACGCTAAATCGAGCCACTGGCCAGACACCCTTTGCCCTGGTATACGGGGCAGAAGCAGTTCTCCCCACGGAACTCATATACGGGTCACCTCGAGTGCTCGCTTATGATGAGCTTGAGCAATAGCAGTTGCACCAAGATGATGCGACGCTCCTTGAGGAAGATCATCTTCGGGCTGTTGTGCGGGCCGCTCGCTACCAGCAAGCCTTGCGCCGCTACCATAGCCGCAAGGTTCATGCCCGAAGCCTTGAGGAAGGCGACCTTGTTCTTCAGCGAGTTCAATGCGCCAAGAATTCCAACAAGTTGACGCCAAAGTGGGAAGGCCCTTATCGGGTAATACGAGTCACCAGGCCCAGCGCAGTCCGCCTGGGGACCGAAGATGGAATTCCAGTGAGCAACTCCTAGAACATCAAACATCTTCGCAAGTTTTATCCGTCAGGCGCGGTTGCCGGGCCTCCCGGCAGACCACTTTTTGTACAAGCCTTGCTGGCAAGGCATGTAACCCTCTGTACAAAGCCAGGCACAGACCCTGAGTGTCAGATAAATAAATGAAGCGCTGGCGCCCTAGAATTTAGCATGCATGCTAGGTCGAGTCTCTCTCTCTCTCTCTGTTAGGGTTGATAGTGCTTGGCGGCAATTAACCCCTATCATAGAGGTCGAGTGCATGTCTTTCTGTCTCTTCCAGTCCGTTCTTGGTTCACAGGATGCATAGGCGCTTCTACAGAGCCATTTGGAGGAAAGAAGGCGGATTGACACCCCCGACCCTGGCAAGCCGAGTTTGCCGGGGGGCTGCAAATTTTTTTAAGTTTTCTCTCCCCCGCTATGCGTTTCCATATGAAACTTGAGTGTGCGAAACTTCCTTTATTCATATGCCACCGTGCTCCCTCCTTCCTATACCTGAAGTCCCTTTCAAGCCGGAATTTGGTTGTAGTTGCGGTGGAAGGGAAACAAGCGAAGGGCCTGATCCTGCTTTACCCATGCTCCCGCCAAGGGCGTGGGTATAATCATGGTATAATGCGGGAGGACGGCAAGGTTTGTTGCCGGGCGACGTTGTTTGTTTAAAATAACAAGGACTCGCTCCTTAGTGTGGGCCTCGCTCACACATAAAAGATCTCGGCAATCACCCTTCTTCATTAATACGTTGACTAAACAAGTACAATTCATACAGAATGTAAACATGAGTGTCAGTGTCAAAACCGGCGGATCTCGGGTAGGGGGGTCCCGAACTGTGCGTCTAAGGATCGAAGGTAACAGGAGACAGGGACACGATGTTTACCCACGTTCGGGCCCTCTTGATTGAGGTAATACCCTACTTCCTCCTTGATTATCTTGGATGAATATGGGGTTACAAGAGTTGATCTACCTCGAGATCGTAATGGCTAAACCATAGATGTCTAGCCTGTATGATTATGATTGCCCCTAAGGACTAAAACCTCCGGTTTATATAGACATCGGAGGGACCTAGGGTGGTACAGAGTCGGTTTACAGAGAAAGGAATCTTCATATCCGAATGCCAAGATTGCCTTCCACGCAAAGGAGAGTCCCATCCGGACACGGGAGGAAGTCTTTTGTCTTGTGTCTTCACGGCCCATTAGTCCGGCCCACGTCACATAGCCCGGACGCCCGAGGACCCCTTAATTGTGGGGACCCCGACTCATAAGTCGTGATCACCGAAGGCACGTGTATAGTGATCCCAGATATCAATGCTCACTGAACACACAGAAGCTGTATAACAAGAGTCTTACATCCATACATACTGTCTTACATAAATTATGACCATTATGGTCAAGTCTTGAGTATAACTTTGCAGCGGAAATCTTCATCGATAACTTGGACCCATGCCATCTGCCTTAACCCTACAGGCATTCTGAATGGGAAGCGTCCGAGCTTGCATGTTCGTCACCGAAGTATTCTTCATCATATCCTGTTCTTTCATGCCTGGCCAATAAAATAACCAGTGGCAAGCCAATGAGTACTTTGAATGTACTCGCAAGCAACCCATGTTTTGGTTCAAGATACAACAATGCATGATATAGGTAAATTTTGCAGAAAGCTAGTTTTGTTGTGCTATGACATGTTCAACAATTGGTAAAACATGCATCATACGAATTCAAGTAACCATAGGGACTGGTTAAAGATATCAACATAAATGGAGTGGGCATCAACCCAACTCAATCATGTCAAGTCCTTTGACTTGACCCAAGTAGTTCTTCCCACTTATCCAAACACACACACTGGTTTGTAAACATGTGGACATGGCCCAAGAGCGGTTACCCAACTGTCCTTGACCGTGGACACGGCTATTCGAATAGTTTTACACTCTGCAGAGGTTGCACACTTTACCCACAAGATCCGGGGAACTTTCGTGTCATCCACGACCCGCGGTACCTCAAGTACCTGGGGTAAGCACCCGATCACTATCTTTCCCTAGACGACACTAACATAGAGTCCACTCGATTGGTAGTAACCCCCGTGCCCAACATTTCACATCTTAAAATTTTGGAGCCTCGCTCCCATATTCATCACATACCACAAGCACGGGGTACCAACGGTGTGTCCGGTGCCCTGTGAAAACAGTCATGGCCGCCCTACCTGGCACGACCTCATCCCGAGAGAGTGCAACAATGACTCTCCCGTCACTAGTAATGCGGGCTCCAAGCTAGTATCGGCCTAGGTAATCAATAATGCCCTTTCCCATATAAGGGTAGAGTGGTTGCGCATGTAAGGTTGGAATAACGGTCGCAACTTAAACCAATTCGTTTTGAAAACAACACACACACTTGCCTCGGTACACCACTTCGTCATCAAGTGGTTACCCAACTCATTATCTCCCTCGGGCATAAGTGGCACCCGTCAGGGTTTTCGAAAAGTCTTTTGAAAGTACTCTGCCTCCTTCACCATGCATATTCTCGTCCCATTTGCATAGCCACTACTATAGCATCCTATCTACTCCCACCGGCATAACCCTCATACGAAGGTAGGGTCATGCATAATGCAAGTATCAACAAGGAAGTAACGGAGGCAACCCATCAAAGTGGTTACCACCTCATCATGATTTCGTTGCAACAACAATATGGTGCTATATGACATGCATAAAAAGGGGTTTCATAGACATGATCAAAGGGCTGCTTGCCTGGTTCATCAGAGTCTTCAAGTCTTGTGGTCCTTCTCCAAGTAATTTGTACTTCATCAACTAACGTCTGAAACAGACACAATAAGCAACACAACAAGGCAAAACATAAAAGTGCTCTAAAACTATAAATTTGAATTTTCTAGGATATCCCTGGTTATATGAAAAATAACCAGAGTGGTTTCATTGGAATTGGTCCAGTGGATATTTCTTAATATTTCAATCTGATGGAATCAAGGGATTAATGGATTTGCAAGAAGTGTACAGAAACATATTTTTGAAAAATGACCAAAGGCACCCATTTAACAAAGGATGATTTTAGAAGCATCTAGGATTTGGTTTCACTGGATTTGGAGTTCAAACAAATATTCTATGGATTTGCAAAGTTGACAATCATGAAGAAATGGTTCATTATTTTGTGGGGCACATAAAGTATTAAGAAAAATGTTCATAACCTAAATTATGAACTTAGATGTATCTAGAAATTTGAATCATGGCATTTGGATCAAACATGAGCTCTCTGTGATTTTCTAAAGTTCATCACAGAAATGGAAAATGGGTTTTTATTTAATTTGTGTGAAGAAAGGTTTTCTGGAAAAATGTGCATGTTGCACCAACAGGTAGAGCATGATTTATGGAGTCACTAGAAATTTGAATCATCAAATTTGGAGTTAATTTGAATTATTTATGGATTTTACAAATTGTACAAAAAAGAAAAAGGGAAAAGGTTTTTACCCAAACGGGCTGGAGCTGGGTGGCAACAGCGTGCATTGGGCGAGGCTTAACGGCAGGGCGCCACTGGGTTGGCCCAGCAGCTCAGCCACGCGGACGATAGGGCGACGTCAAAGGCGCCTTCGCGGAGTACGCTTCTGCGCGGGGGAAGCGGATCCGCTGGAGCCGTATCCACTTAAACGGATGGGCCCGCCTGCTGGGTCGCTGACGTGCGGGCCCCAGCGGCAGGTAGTCTTCCACCTCCCGCGCGTGCTCTGGCCGCAGGGAGGAGCGGCTCCCGGCGGCGATAGTCGGGGCTACAGAGTGTCTCCGGCGACGCTCCGCCCACCGGCATTCTCAGGAGGATGAGCCGCATCCATCGGTGTATGGCTCGCTTGCCTAGGAGAGCCGTAGCAGCGACGGCCTAGACAACCGCGGAAGAGGCCATCGGCCATCTTCGTCTTTGAGCATACGACGCTCCTGGGGATGAACGGCGGCGAGGGAAGGGCTTGTGGTGGTGACAAGAGGGTGCGGGGCTATCCAGGGGGAAGAGAGGGGGGCCGAGGCCTGCGAATTTGAGTAGCGGCCGGCGGCTCGGCTCCGGCCTAGGAGGAGGATGGAGAGCGCGAGGAGGGGAGTGGGTTGGTCCAGGGGGTGCACGAGAGGGAGAGAGAGCCAAAGGAGTAGATAGGGGGCTCGGGGGTGGCCTTAAGTAGCCGACCCGTGGCTCACCATGGACGCGGCACACGGGTGGCCGTGGCAACGGCTCGGGCGGCAAGGGGAGAGAGCGAGGGGTTGTCTTTGATGCTCGTGGGGGGTGGAGTAGGGCGCCAGGAAGGGAGAGAGGGAGCGGGGCGAGCTGCACGCGGCCACAGGAGCTGCGCGAGCATTGGCCGAGCCGAGCGGCTCTGGGCATGCGCCGCAGGAGGTGAGAGAGAGGAGAGACGAGGGGGCCTGCACGGTTGTCATGTTGCGGACATCGAGGACCTCGACTGGCGCGAGGGGGAGGCTCGAGGTGGTCGGGGGACGCGGCGTCAACGGTCGGGAGCACGATGACATGCTCTAGAGCGCGTCTTTGGCCGGCGTCCGCGGCTTTTCGCGCGCACCAGCGCGTCCACTTGTGTCTGGCAGCTGCATGGGGGAGTAAACAATTGGAAAGTGGCATTGGATGCCTTGGGAAGCTAGTGGAGGGGCGGTGGGGTTGAGAGAGAGAGGGAAAGGTGCTGCCTAGAGAAGAAAAATGGGGTTCTACCCCCCCCCCCTTAATCATGGCTCCTCGGGCAGGGAAAGATGCGGGAGGTAGAGGAGGACCAGATGAGGGTGTCGGAAGATTTCAGCTCATGGAGATTAGTGGAAGGGGTTGAAACTTGCATTTTGAAATTCTGCCAGGAGGTGTTTGATGTAGGTTTGGGAAAGAATTTTAATTTCACTTGACATGAAACTTAACGGGATGAAATGGCACATAGAATTAGGGTGTTCCACCAAGTTTCAGCTCATTTGGGTAAAGTTGCCAATGCAACTTTTGTAAACCCTAGAAATCAACAGAAATAAGTTTTCCAAGATTTAGACATGCAAATCTTTTCTCCATGATGCACCACTTTGTGTAGTGTCATCATTTGAGGATTTGAAAATGTCCACAAAAATTCAGATCAAAAGGACACACTTGGCAATGTAGAGTTGTTCAAATTTGGTTCTGGACAGAAAGGGTTTTGGGGCACTTTGATCAAGATATCGTTCTCTCCAACTTGTGCTATTTGGTATGGGTGCATAATTACACCATTTGAGCATGCGCACCAAGTTTGAGAGCATGTGGACATGTTTGGCAATGTAGAGTTGCTCAAACTTCAAACTAGACAGAAATGGTTTTGAGGGGGTTTGATGATGTTTTCTTGATCTTCAAGGCATGAGATTTTGCAAGATCATCAAATATGTCATTTGTGACATGCTAGAATTTTCTTGGAATTAATGAAGAAAATTTCCTTTGTAAATATTTCAAAAGCTTGAAATATCCAGAAAGGGTTTTCGAGGGATTTGACCAATAATTTGAACATGACCATGTGTTGAAACTCATATATATGGACAATATATGTCCACTGAGTTTCCCTGATGTTTCTAAAATATTTTTGAAATATTAAAATAATTTTGACCTATTAAAGACCATTTCTGGCCTTAAGAAAAAGCCTTTAAATAAAATAAGAAAATAACTTTTAAAATTATATTTTTGTGGTTTCTGGGTGCCCTACATCTAATAGGAGTCAAATATAATTTTTGAAAGATTTTTCACACCCTTAATTAAGTACTAGTAGTTCAAGTCTCCATTCAGGGGGGTTTTGGAAAACCTAATTTAGAAAATACTTTTTGGCCAAAATATTTTTGCAAGAAATTGTTTTTATGTCCTACACACATGGCATGATCATTGGGAAAGGTTTTGGATCAAGGGGAAGGAGTATAAGAGTTGGAGGATTTATTTGATTTTTAGAGCACTTGCAAACAGGAGACAAAAAAATCAAATCAAGCAAAGACCAAACACTCAAAAGTTTTTGCCAAACCACAATTTATCATGATTTATTAGCTTAAGTGTTGTGGCATGAAAATCAGGGTGTGACAGACCTACCCCCCTTACAAGAATCTCGTCCCCGAGATTCCCAAACTAGGCGCGGGAAGGAATACGGAAACTTGGATCTGGGGTAGTCTTCACGTCTTGATACTGCTTCTGCTTCCGAGTGGTGCTCCATTGAACCTTAAAGTACTTGATGATGTGGCTTTGTGTATGACGTCCTACTTGATCCAGGTTGCTAATGGTCTCTCGGATAGGTCAGGTCGGGCTGGAGGTCGATGGCTCAGGGATCGATGTCCTTGTAGAGATCGGGCTAGTTAGGAAGTTGAAAACACTTTCGGAGTTGTGTCGCGTGGAAAACGTTGTGCACAGTGGGTAACTCAGGTGGTAACTCCATCTGGTAACTGTCTTCTCTTCGTCTCATAGCAATCTCGGAGGGGGTCGATAATCTTGGTGTGAGCTTCTCTTGACATAAAAATGCTTGGTTCTCTCGAGAGGAGTGGCTCGTAGATACACATGGTCTTCGATGCGGAAGTTTACTTCTTGGCGACGGGGGTTGGTATAGTTCTTCCTCCTTGACATGGCGGTCTTCAGATGTTCCTTAACCAACTGAATGGCTCTTCTTCTGTCTTCGGGTAGACAAGTATGTCATCATATAATGAAGACACCCAAATTGTCCAAGTACCCCGTGATGACTTTGTTCACGAGGTACATAAAGTAGGCTGGGGCATTGCTGGTGGTCACGTTTGAGTGTTGGCCAAGGTCTTCTTGACCTAGAGCCAAAGCACAAGGTCATGATCCGACCATGTTGTGGCTTGGTAAGGCTTAAGGGTTTCAAGGATTCTAGGGTGCGAGTGAACGTTTATCATCTTATCCTTCAGCACAGTTTCTGAGATGCCAATCATTCTATCTAGTCTTCCAAACAAATCACATCATATTACCAAAAGAATCATCCCGTATATGTTAACTCCAATCATCACTCATGCTATTCACATCCTCATGACTCCCCGTGGGGAGGTCTAACAAAATCATACATGTCAACTATCCCCAAACTCATATCTATGCAAAAATCCATGGGTAGAACATACAAGCTGCTGAGCTTGAATTAAATACCACAACCCAAGTGTTCGGCCTATTCTTCCAAGGTCCATGATAGTGCATTTCTACCCTAAGGAAACACGTCGTATGCCACTCCCAGATCTAGTTTCCTTTCCAATGAATCAACTAAAAAAGCCCATTAACTACATAATTCATTAATTCTGCAAATCCAATGTCTATGGTGTTCCACATGATCTTCTAATGTCCTATAATCCCCATATACTTTAAAGGGCTACCTTACTATAGTCAGTCCACCAATTCCCATTATCATGGTCAAGTAAACTCCAAGGTCAAGCTTATATAGAACCCTAAATCAACTCTGACAATTAATCTAATCTCCTAGTTTGTTGTCCACCGAGAAACATGGTATCATGATTGAGATCATCAGTCTAAATCCAATTTACTTTGAACCATGTAGACATACTCAGCATCTATACTCAACTAGAATCGCCTACTTAAATCCAAATCTCATGTCCAGCGAGAATTTCTACACTTTTCCCCAAGTCATTATCATAATATCAACTATCTCCTATCCATATCCACTGGCTAAGTCAAATCCTTATACATCCAAGAATTTCAGCTTGCGATCATAATTGTCCTACTAAATCCAATTTACTCAGGGGCAATGAAAGTTATGCTACTCCATTAACTGATCCCACCAATTTCATCTACCAACATGAAAGTCTCATAATCCACCAAAGAGTCTCAGATAATTTCTCAAGATCACTGATATAAACTCATCAAGTCATTTGTCCTCTGTTCATATATCCCCAAATTGGTCTTTCATATGGCATCGTCAGTTCTGGTGCTACCTTAGGATGATAATGTGCTCGCTTACTATGCTGACTAGTTCCATAATGAACCAAGTCATAAGCAAGGCTTACTGTAGCTTAACTTGTTCTCTTGTGATTCCGTAGGTTAAGCTCATGGTTAAGGTTTCGAGCTGGGGTATCTCGCAAAGTCTTGTAGGGTCTAGGGATGGGTTCCCAGTCTTGTGGGGTGAACATAACTCTACAGGGTTGCACTTGGTCGAGGAGGTTGTAGCAAAAGTCCTCAGTGCTAGTTGGTTCCAAAGTAGAACCCTTGGTGTATCTTGTCTTGCCGGCCTTCAGTTGAGGAGTGAGATGAGAGGGAAAAGTAGCATAGAGAAGGGGAGTGCCTAAAGGGGGTTTTATAGTGCAAGTGCAAACAAACAGGTGCAAAAAGGGACAACCAGAAGAAGCAAGGTAAGGAAGGTGATATAGTCGCGTACTTGTTGCCTAGGGCAAAAGTGCGACCTATATCAAAACACAAACAAATAAAAACAAGAAACACACAATCATGGTTCTATTCGAACCATCATACGGACTCGACTGCGCATAGGGGGTACGCGACTCATCCTACCCTAGGGGTTCTCGGACTCAGTAGTCATGCCTTGTGCCTCGTGCAGTCTTCTGAGTTTTCCTCAGGTGTTGCTACGCCTCTTGTTCGATGAAACAATCTGGGTTGAACCTGAATAATATTCAACAACCTCTCGCCTGATGAGGTGTTGGGGTGAAGGTGGCTCCTCGTGGCTGGCATTGACATGGTCTTCTCTTGTCTTTTTAATCATGACGATCACTTTTGCCTCTTTAAGGTGTCGGCGGTTCCAGGTGGCAATCCTTTATGCGATGGCATTAACAAGGCATAATAGAGGTCCAATCTGTCGGACACATTGTTGACAATATCGTCACCGAGAGCAGGCGATGAAGAGAACCGTTTTCCTGCTCACTATAGTGAGGCGGACCAAATGGCTAGGTTCTCATCCACCGGTGGTTGCCGATGCAACAACGATAAGGACATGGTTGCTCTATTAGCGATGTGTATCATGATCCTGCATTTCCTATGCCCTGATCATCATAGGCTAAGGTCGCAGCGGGAGGCGTCATCCTCCCCATTGTAGTGCCACATGGGAAGCCCTCTGTATTGGAGTGGCTGAACCCCCCGCACTATAGAAGTCGCCATTACCTCGACTATTGATAATCCGGACTGGGCGAGCGTCTTTATCTTGCTCATGAGTCGACGAACTTCCGCACTATCTTCCTCCTCGAGACTCCGAGGGCGCCAGCTGTGGCGTTTCTTCAAAGGAACTCTTGTAAACTCGGGAAGAACCCTCCGAACTGGGTCAGGAAGTGCGGCGTCCTCGATATAGCACCATTCGGAAGGCCATTCTTCGGATGCTTTCTTTGGTGTGCCGGACAGGTATCCGGTCTCGGAGATGCGCCATACCTCGGCTCCGCCCACTTCAAATATGGATCCCTCGTGGTTACGCGGGACGAGACAGAATAGCTTTCTCCACAATTCAAAATGGGCCTCACAACCCAAGAATAGCTCGCAAAGAGCGACATAACCCGCGATATGCGGGATGGAGGTGGGAGTGAAGTTGTGCAGTTGCAGGCCATAATACTCCAGAAGCCCTCGGAGGAACGGATGAATTGGAAATCCAATGCCTCTTAGCAGATAGGGGACAAAGCACACTCGTTCCCCCCAGATGGATTGGGAAAGTTCTTCGCCTGGGCCCCGTCATTGAAGGAGGCCAATCCTGCCCGAACAGGGACCAGATCTGCGGGGGGAAGAAATCCCTGTGTTTGCAGCTTCACCAGCTGACCATGGGATACGGAACATCTCCCCCAATCGCCTTTTTCTGGGCCGCGGGGGCGGGAGCAGGAGCTGGGAGTGTTAGCCATGTTGGAGTGGTCTTTTCTAGCAAGCTCTGAGGATTTCTTCCACGTGGTGCTGGATGGATCTGAGATCCAATCTCTTTAAATAGACACTCCTCCCTACATGGCCGGGGTGTTATGTGTAAAAACACCCTGACCTCTCGCATTCGCTCGACACGTGGAAGCTGAAGTTGTTGATACACAGAAGCCGAGGGGAACGACATTAAATGGAAAGCCGAATACATCACTTTGAAATCATCAGAGGAGGAACCCGCCTTGCACTGCCGAAGACTATATGCGCGTCGGACACCTCGTCATTGAAGTCTGGTTCGGGGGCTACTGAGGGAGTCCTGGACTAAGGGGACCTTGAGCGTCCGGCCTATTAGCCATGGGCCGGACTGATGGGTTGTGAAGATACGAAGACCGAAGACTCTACCCGTGTCCGAATGGGACTCTCCTTGGCGTGGAAGGCAAGCTTGGCGACCAAATATGAAGATTCCTTTCTCTGTAACCGACTTTATGTAACCCTAGTTCCCTCCGGTGTCTATATAAGCCGGAGGGTTAGGTCTGTAGAGGCGAACAATCATAATCATCGTCAGACAGGCTAGACTTCTAGGGTTTTAGCCATTACGATCTCGTGGTAGATCGACTCTTGCAATACTCATATTCATCAACATCAATCAAGCACGAAGTAGGGTATTACCTCCATAGAGAGGGCCTGAACCTGGGTAAACATTGTGTCCCCCGTCTCCTGTTACCATCGACCTTAGACGCACAGTTCGGGACCCCCTACCCGAGATCTGCCGGTTTTGACACCGACAAGGGGGTCGTCAGCGGGGCCACCAGGTGGGTACAACCCACCTGGCCGCACCAGGAGAGGGGGGCATGCCCTGGTGGGTTGTGCCCACCCAGGGGCCCCTCTCTGGTGGGTCTTGGCTCCAAAAATTCTTATTATTGGTATAAAAAATCCTTGCAAAGTTTCGTTCCATTCCGAGAACTTTCATTTCTGCACAAAAACAACACCATGGTACTTCTGCTGAAAACAGCGTCAGTCCGGGGTTAGTTTCATTCAAATCATGCAAATTAGAGTCCGAAACAAGAGGAAAAGTGTGATAAAAAGTAGATACGTTGGAGACGTATCAACTCCCCCATGCTTAAACCTTTGCTTGTCCTCAAGCAATTCAGTTGATAAACTGAAAGTGAGAAAGAAAAACTTTTACAAACTCTTTTGCTCTTGTTTGCATAAATAAGCTTAAACAGCACCCAGGTTTTCAGCCAACATTATAACTAACCATGTCAACAATAACTCTTAAAGATTATAATGATTCATATCAATGACATAATCAGCTAGCGAGCAATAATAAGATATCTCAAACAGCAACATGTTGTCAAAACAACCATGATATAATATGACAATAGTGGTATCTCGCTAGCCCTTTCTGAGACCGCAAAACATAAATGCAGAGCACCTCCAAAGTTCAAGCAGCGACTAAACATTGTAATTCATGGTAGAAAAGATCCAGTCATGATGCACCCAACATTAGCTATACACAATGCATAAATCATGACAGTTGTGCTCTAGTCAGTTTCTGGCGCTTGTTTTTAGAAGGTGGTGACACAACATAAAAGTAAATAGAAAGTCCCTTCGCAGAGGGAAGCAGTGATTTGCAGAGGTGCTAGAGCTCAATTTTTAAAACAGAGATAAATGATAATTTTGAGACATGCCCCCTTCTCATTCACTTCACGACCATCAGTTATCAACATCTTCCATGCTAAGCACGCTAGTGGAGGTTCCCAAGCGGTAAAAGTAAATGTTTATTCCCCCTTCCACCAACAATCACATTCCACGGCTTGTCCGAAATAACGGGTGCCGTCCAAACCAAAAACTGTCCCCGGGGAGTTTTCTTTAATTATTTGCATTTTTTTGAGTTCAGGACTGGGAATCCCTATTACCGCCCATTTCCTCGTGCGATGGCGAGTGAATAAACACTCGACCTGAGGATAACCCTCTTAGCACGGAAGATATCAACCACCTCCTGTCGTTCCATGAATGATCTAGGCACACGAAACGGATAAATGTTTTTAGAAGTTTTTAGAGGTGGCACATGCAAATTTACTTAGGACGGCAGGGTAATACCGCATATAGGTAGGTATGGTGAACTCATCTGGAATAACTTTGGGTTCAAGGTTTTTGATGTACAAGCAGAATTTCCACTTAGTACAGGCGAAGGGTAGCAATTAAGATTGGAAAGCGGCCAGCTAGAGAGCAACAACGATCATGACCAGGCATTATGCATAAGTAACATTGGACACTAGCATGAGTAGGGTATGAACACCATGAACATAAACATTATAGAGTCTATGTTGGTTTTGATTCAACTACATGCATCAACATGTACCAAGTCAAGCCACTCAAACATTCAAAGGAGGATACCATATCATCATACTACATCATAATCATTTTAACGCTATGTTGATATCCAAGATAAATCATTATCAACTCCCAGCTACTTATGCATGGCATGAGAAACTATAATTTCTAATTGTCATTGCAAACAGGTTTAATCATAATGGGCTGAAGCCTGGATACTAGGGTAAACATATTTAGACAAATAGAACAAGTCGAGTTCATACCAGTTTCTCTTCGCCACAGCCGGTTCATCGAATGTCGTCATTATTGCCTTTCACTTGCATGACCGAATGATATGAAAATAATAATAGTGCAAGAATGTCGTGGACTAAGCTGGAATCTGCAAACATTTTATTCAACAGGAGAAGACAAGGTAAAATGGGCTCTTTATTAGTTCAACAGTTATTCATATGAGAGCCACTCAATATTTTCATCATGGTCTTCTCCTCGGTAAGACTCGAATAAAAAGAAAAGAAATTCAGAGAAACACATTGAAATATTTTTGGAGTTTTTGGTTTTCTTCAACAAGCAAATAAAAGGGAAAAGCAAAAACGAGAAGAACTATTTACACGGGAAAGCTCCCAACAAGCAAAAGAAGAACAAGGAAATCTTTTGGGGTTTTCTTTTTAGTACTACTACTAAGCATGCATAGAAAGTAAAAATTATTACAACTAATTTTTTTGGTTTTTCTAAAGTTTTTCAAACACACAAGAAGAAAGCAAGAAAATAAATCTAAGCATGGATGATACAATGAAAAAGTGTGAACATTGACAAATGGAATAATATGTGAACATGAATGTGATGTCGGTGAGAACACGTACTCCCCCAAGCTTAGGCTTTTGGCCTAAGTTGGTAGTCGATCAGTAGCCTGGAGGGTAATAGGAATCCTGAGGAGCGGGCATCCACTCATCCCACTGCGGAGGTGCCTGTGCAGCCTCAGCAGCAGCCTGAGCGTTCCAGTAGGTGAGGATATTTGCAGGCATAATCCAGTATCCGCCCCTGGCAACAGAATCAAACAGAGCAGGTGCAGGCAAGGGGATAACATCACGAGTGTCAACGCTATAAACCAAGTTATAAGGAATGGCAATATCAAAACGATCATGTGCAAGAAAGTGATGATGATCCATGGCTGCATGGTCTAGGTAAACTGTGGTAAGAGGGACATCATGGGGGTGTATCGCAACCTCGAAGTGAGCTGCCAAACGAGTGGCAAAAGTCCCACCATGTATTTTCCCTTGAGATTCGTTAAGATGGAGGCGACGAGCCACAATAGCTCCCAAGCTATAGGTGTTGTCGCCCTCTATTGCACGACGTAAAACAGCAAGGTCTGGTGAACTAAGTGCACCCACCTTCTCCCTAGCAAGCAAGCATTTGGTAATAAAAAGTGCAAAGTAACGAACGACAGGAAAATGTAAGCCACCAGAAGTGATGGCTGACACTCTCCTCGCATCACCCACTGTCAAAGTGCGATAGAAATCCTCAAACTCAGCCGACCTAGGCTCAGCCAAGCTCCCATCATACGGGATCATGCATATGTCACAAAATTCAGTAAGTGGTATCTGGTGGTTTTCAGCATATAAGTCAAAGCTCACTTCAGGAGGATTATTTCTAGGCAAGAATGTAAAGCTTTGAACAAAGACATTTGTGAGGATTTGGTGTTGGTCACACTCATCTGCGATGAAGTCGGTGAGATTGGCATTGGCAATGAATTGCATGAACTCTTCATGAATTCCAGCTTCTTGTAGGAACGGGATGTGCGGCCATTCGCACGGCCGTATGTCGGTGGAAACGACACCTATGGGATCACTGGGATCCCTTCTACGGTTGGCGGGCGCGGGGTTGTGAGAAGAGCAGCTTTAGGAGTTAGCACAAGGATCATTTACCCAGGTTCGGGTCGCGAGGATGCGTAATACCCTAGTCCTACTTTGGTATGTATTTCAGAGTGTTCTTGAGCTCTCGAACTAGCTACGGTGGTTGCGTAGTTCCAAAGAGCCAAATCCCTCTCCAGTATGCCTTGGGCCTCCTTTTATAGGCAAAAGGGGTCACCACAGTGGCACACGGGAGGTGGAAAGGCGTACAGTGCGCGAGCTTATCGCTCGGCATTATGGGACAAAGTGCATTCAATGCGCTACTTAGGTGTCCATTAGCTTTATCAGGGACGGGAACGAGGCCCGTCCCATCCGTCGCCGCTCTGCCTCGCTTCGACATGCGCCCAGGCCAGCAATGCGTGCAGCGCCATGAAGGCAGGCAGGCTGCTGAGGTGGCGCGGTGGCAGGGCCTTCACGAAGATCTGCATGCCACCACGCAGGTGCTTGCTGGGTCAGTGTAGAGGCCGCCCGTCGCCACGCAGGTGCCTGCCCAGCTGGTTGAGCTAGCAGCTGCTTGGGGACGGCGGTGGAGTCTTGGCAGGCACGGGCCTGGCTGTGGCCCCGCTGATGCCCTCTGCAAGGGTCTTGCCGGGGGCCCGACAAGGGTCTTGCCATGGCATTGCGGTCGTCCCCGACAAGGCGCTTGCCGGGGGTCTTGTGGATTTCCTTGGCTAGAATCCCGCCAAGGGTCGTCGTCTTCTGGTTCTCATCTGATCTCATGTATTCATGATCTTGACAAAGATCTGCATGCCACCACGGAGGTGCCTCCCGAGCCCTGGTTCTAATGTAGTTGTTGGCGGCGTTTGGAACCCTCCGCGGCCCCGGCAAGGGTCTTGTCGGGGGGTCCACCTCGCCCCTTTGCTCTTTGTGTCTCTGGTCTTGGCGTTGCTCCTGGTCGCCTTGTGCTTCGGTTTCCCTCCTCTGCCCTGCTTATTGTGGCCGTGGGCGCGGCTCCGACTGTCCGTGCACAAGTAAAGGGGTAAAAGGAGTGCCCCTACTTTTGTCCACCGACAGGAGCCCCCGGGCCTGGGCCACACATCAGCGCGACACGTTGTTGGGCCAGGCCCAGAACGGTGCGCGGGCAGTCAGGGCGGGATTTTTACTGTCGTAACTATTTTGTCCGCTGCGCTTCCCCACGACCCGCGTTGAACGCACGACGTGGAGGGTCGTGTGTGACGTGGGGGTCATGCGTGGGGCGGTTCCCGCACGCATGCATCACATCGCAGTTAATGGGAAAAGAGGCGGCCCGCGCCTTCCCCGTAAAAAGGAATAACCGCGGGCTCGCTGCTCATTTACCCTCCGTGCTTTCCCCAATCTCGGAACCGCCGTCCCTTTCTTCCTCCTTCTCAAGCTCTTGCCTTCGCTCGCCGCCGCCGTGCCTTCGCCATCCTTCACTCCTCGCCTCCCGCAGCCGCCATGGCACCCAAGACCAGCAGAGGCAAGGGAGTGGCCAAGGACACCGGGGAGAAGGAGCCGCCGGAGAGCGAGTTGGCGGTGCGGCGGACGCAACATGCCTACTTCCCGTCGACGGTCGATGCGGTCGAACTCTGGGACAACTTCAAGCACCTGTGGGGTGCAAGACGGGAAGCGAGACGACGGGGCATCCGGCCACGCGCGTCATCCCCGCCGCCTTCGCCGAAGCCGGCCCGAATCGGTACCCGTTCTTCGTCGACTACTTTTCTTGCGGCCTTTGCCCCCCTTCTCTGATTTCTTCAGCGACATCATGCACACCTATTGCTTCCGCCTTCTGGATTTTACTCCGAATACTGTGGCGTGCATGGCCCTTTTCTCTCATCTCTGTGAGGGCTTTGCCGGACTACATCCCAACACGGCGCTCTTCTGCCACTACTTCTTCCCTCGCATCCATAAGGGGGGCGCCATTTCCGGTTGTATCGCCTGGATCCCAAGGACCCAGGTGAAAGGGGCATATCCGGACGGCGCCCAGAAGGAGAGGTGGGAGGAGTGGCGGGGCCGGTGGTGCTGGATTGAAGAGAAGGACCCGCAGGACTTTTGTCGGGTCCGCCATGCACCGCCGGTCTGCAGGAATGACTCGAGTGATGTCGACGTCAATGACAAGAAGCTCACGATCGCCACCACCAGGATTCTTCGTCTCACCGATGCCGGGCTCACCCTTGAGATGATCGGGGCGGATTTCATCCGCCGCCGAATCGCTTCGCTGCACAACAAGGGGAGGCCGGCCTGGCTCTTCCGGAACGCCGCCGACATCATGAGGCTCCGCCCCGGCTTGGACCACAACCTCACGGTGATGGGGCACGCCCACTTCTGCCAGCGGCTCTTCCAGCTCGACGTGAATCGCGACAGCAAGGTCGAGCGGTCCGGCAAGGCCGCGAGGGCCGCCGCGAAGGCCGGCAAGGTTGCCAAGGGGCCCTTGTTTAAGTTGTCGGCGGGGGTCGTCCTGCTGAGCAACAACTCACGTCGAAACCACATCATCGCCATGATGCTAGAGTTCAACGTGCACGGCCTCGTCCCAAATTGGGCCGAGCCGCCAGAGGATCAGGTGCAGGAGTTTTTTGACACCCTGGAGGAGAAGTACGTCAGCGCTGAGCCGCGGCTCGTCCAGGACACCACCCAGGCGGAGCTGGACTACATCGCCGCCAGGGCGGTAGAGGCGGAGCTCGCCAAGGAGGCCGGCAGCACCGGCGGCGTGGAGGATAAGGCCGCGGCGGCCGCGGAGGAGAAGGAGCTTGCCCAGTGGGCGGAGTCCGCTGGGGAAGCCAGCAGCGCCGGCACCGGGGCCCCTCTCGTTGAAGATGTGGTCGACGATTCGTCGGAGGAGGAGGCCGAGGCTGTCGATCCCCCAGCCCCGGGGAGAGGGCGAGTCCTGCGGCAGGCCACCTCTGGCGAGCCGGTCCGGCCCGGCAGGGCCGTACAACCGCGGCAAGCCCAGGATGGGTCCGCGCGCCAGACAAGGGCCGCGGCGGCGAAGAAGCTGGTGAAGGTCGCGGTGGCGATGAAGAAAGCAATTGCCTGTTCTTCGTCCAAGCGTCCTCGGACTCCATCAGCTTCCCCTCCTCCGGCAGATGTCGACGCGGGAGTCGTCTTCGATTTCGGGCCCCTCAACCCAAGGAGGAAGAGGAAGGCGGCACAGGAGGAGGTGGAGGACGAGTAAGCATCTTGCTCCTTTTTGTCATCTCCGTCTCCTCAATCTGTGTCGCTTGTCTTGATCTGTTCTTCTTCTTTGCAGGGATGCGGAGACACTGGCCCAGAGGGTGAAGAGGGCCAGGGCTTCGGTGAGCGGCCAGCCCCTGGCAGGTACTTCCAGTACACCGCTGGTGGTGTTGAGCAGCCCAGATAGCAGCCCCCAGCACAGCCCCCAGCGTAAGTTCATCACTCACCCCTCGTCAACGTGCGTTGGGGGTACGATCCCTTGGCGCTGACCTTGCCGTGGTTGCAGGAGGAGGACAACAGCAGGAGGAGCCACTGGGGGCTACTCTCAACACGCCGCCCCCAGCGACCACTCTGCCCCGAGGGGCGTCCCCGGCAAGGGCGCCAAGCACCGAGCCCATGCACACGGAGGAGGAGGAGGAGGAGGAGGAGGCGAACTCGGGCACTGGTGGCTTTGCCTCGGCGCCAAATGTTGGCGGGGAGGGGACCTCTGCTTCCTAGCCCGGCACTGGTAAGTCACTCACCTTCCGTCCCTGTTCTTTTTCTGTTCTTTCTGAATCTTGGTCTTGGCTTCGCCTCATCCCCTTCTCGGTATCCAGATCCTCCCTCAGCGGATTCGGAGGATATAGACACTATCATCGAGGATGTCGCCAAGGATGTCGCGGCGGAGGCCGAGAAGATCGCCCCGAGGAGGCCGCCAAGGGTGCTGCTGAAGACGCCGCCAAGGGGCCTGCCAGGGAGCCCGGCAAGGCTGCTATCGAGGAGGCCGGCAAGGGGCCTGCCGAGGAGGCCGGCAAGGCCGCTGCCGAGGAGGAGGTGGTTGACGACCAACATTCCTCCTCCGCTGCCTCTGGCTCAAGCAGGTACCTGAGGGTGAGCGATGACCTGTTTGTCCACCTCCCAGGGACGGCGAGAACCGGGGCGCTCGTCGAAGGGGAGGTGTTTGATGATGAAGTGCTCGCCGCCGCCGGGCTTGAGGTCATTGACGAGCCGAGCGCCGGTGGCAGCGGTTCCCAGGAAGAGCGGATCCTCCAGGCCATGGGCGCCAACTTCCAGAAGCTCCGGGCGCTTCATCGCGCTCGCCTGGACAAGGCCAAGTCCAGGATGGTGATGGTGGACAAGGCGGAGACGGACCTCGAGGGGCATGTTGCCGAGGCGCAGGCTTGGTTCCACCAGGCCCACAAGGATCTGAAGGCCACCCAGGGCGAGCTGGCCAAGCTCGAGGTGGAGCTCACCATGAAGCGGGCCGACGTCGAGAAGGCCCAGGAGACGGCGAAGAACCTGGCCGCCGAAGCCGAGGCCGCTCGAACCCAGCACCAGGCCGCGCTGAACTCCCAGGAGGAGGACCTTGCCGCGCATGAGGAGAAGCTTTCCGCAACGCTCCGCGGCAAGGACGAGGAGGTGGAGAAGCTCGTCGTGCAGCGGACCCAAGAGCTGGAGCAGAGGCACAGGGAGGCACTCAATGCCCAGGCTCTGGTTCACGCCGGCAAGGTGAAGGAGCTGGAGGTGGAGCGGGACGGGCTGAAGGACCAGACCCTGAAGCTGGCCGAGGAGAAGAACACGCTCAACGGTGACCTGGTGGAGGCGCATGGCGCAGTCCTTGGCAAGGCTGAGCAGCTCTCCAAGGACAACGACTCCATCAAAGATCTGAAACTGAAGCTGGAGGGTCTTGAGAGGACGCTCTCGGAGGCCAAGGCCCGGGAGGGGACCCTGGCCAAGGATCTGGAGGCCGAGAAGCAGCTGTGGAAGAACGAAGCCGCCAACCACAGGGATTTTGTGGAGGGCGGGGATCGCTGGGTCGGCCGTCTTGAAAAGGTCGCCGGCAGGATCACCACGCAGCTGGCTACCATGGGGATGCCAAATGTGAGGTACACCTCGGAGCGCAACGTGAGCCCCAACGCCAAGCTGACCCTATTCTTCGAGGGTGTTCTTGGAGCCCTGGAGCATCTTCACTCCAATCAGGCGGCCTCCCTGGCCGACGAGTCCCGGAGGCTTTGCCAGGGTGCCATGACCAAGGTCCTCACCAAGGTGGCGTACTAGAACCCTGACCTCGACTTCGACGCCGCGCTAGAGAGCTTTCCGAAGGGTGCTGACCTCACGGCGCTCAAGGAGCGTATCAAGCCCATCATCAGCTGCGTTGACGGAATCGAGAGGGTGGAGGGCCAGCGCCGGGATTAGGCACCCCATTTCTCATCGCCGCTGCAGGTTCACAACCAAGACAATTTCTATCTTTAGTTAGAACCGCAGCAACACTGGATGTAATATAACACTACAGTACTTTTGATATTATGCACGTTACTTTCCTGTTCAATCCCCCCTTTGTATGTTCACCCTACGTTAATCGGGTAGACTTGTCGGCTTGTAACCCAGGCCACGGCGCCTTGAGGACGGATCCCCAATAGCCTGCCGGGTATGCTTGCTGCCAGGCGAGCCACCTTACCGCCCTCAACGCGGCCGCTCGAACTGTCGAGCTTGACTCGAGTCAGAATCGAGAGCGTTGCTAATTGCGGAAGGCTACCCTGCCGCTCTCGACGCGGCCGCTTGAGCTGTTGAGCGGACTCGAAACAGAGCAAGGGCGTTGCCAACCGCGGAAGGGCCCCTTGCATGGAGGTTTTCCATAGATAGGGCAGGACCTTCGAGGATAATAACCTTATATAAAAGGAAATATTTAAAGTTCGGCATGACTTAGCTTTTCTGTCATTGCACGGGCATCCACCGCATCTGCAGATGGTGCCGTCAAGCTTGGTCATCTTTTTCCTTGGAAGCCATGGTGATGAAGAACTGCTAGGCTAACTGCTACACCAGATTCTCACAACTGCGCCCCCTACCTGGCGCGCCAAAGATGTCGGTGGAAACGACACCTATGGGATCACTGGGATCCCTTCTACGGTTAGCGGGCGCGGGGTTGTGAGAAGAGCAGGTTTAGGATTTAGCACAAGGATCGTTTACCCAGGTTCGGGCCGCGAGGATGCGTAATACCCTAGTCCTGCTTTGGTGTGTATTTCAGAGTGTTCTTGAGCTCTCGAACTAGCTACGGTGGCTGCGTAGTTCCAAAGAGCCGAATCCTCTCCTGGTCGCCTCGGGCCTCCTTTTATAGGCAAAAGGGGTCGCCACAGTGGCACACAGGAGGTGGAAAGGCGTACAGTGCGCGAGCTTATCGCTCGGCATTACGGGACAAAGCGCATTCAATGCGCTACTTAGGTGTCCATTAGCTTTATCGGGGACGGGAACGAGGCCCGTCCCGTCCGTCGCCGCTCCGCCTCGCTTCGACACGCGCCCAGGCCAGCGATGCGTGCAGCGCCATGTAGGCAGGCAGGCTGCTGAGGTGGCGCGGTGGCAGGGTCTTCACGAAGATCTGCATGCCACCACGCAGGTGCTTGCTGGGTCGGTGTAGAGGTCGCCCGTCGCCACGCAGGTGCCTGCCTAGCTGGTTGAGCTAGCAGCTGCTTGGGGACGGCGGTGGAGTCTTGGCAGGCGCGGGCCTGGCTGTGGCCCCGTTGATGCCCTCGGCAAGGGTCTTGCCGGGGGCCCAGCAAGGGTCTTGCTGTGGCGTTGCGGTTGTCCCCGGCAAGGCGCTTGCCGGGGGTCTTCTGGATTTCCTCTGCTAGAATCCCGTGGAGGGTCGTCGTCTTCTGGTTCTCATCTGATCTCATGTATTCATGATCTTGACAAAGATCTGCATGCCACCACGGAGGTGCCTCCCGAGCCCTGGTTCTAATGTAGTTGTTGGCGGCATTTGGAACCCTTGGGCTCAAGGGTGGCTCGCTCTGCTGGTGCTGGGCAAGTTGCCCCGGCGAGGCTCTTGCCGGGGCCGCAGAGGCCGCCCCGGCAAGGGTCTTGCCGGGGGGGTCCACCTCGCCCCTTTGCTCTTTGTGTCTCTGGTCTTGGCGTTGCTCCTGCTCGCCTTGTGCTTCGGTTTCCCTCCTCTGCCCTGCTTAGTGTGGCCGTGGGCGCGGCTCCGACTGTCCGTGCACAAGTAAAGGGGTAAAAAGGAGTGCCCCTACTTTTGTACACCGACACCGTACCTCCGCCAACCTCTGAAGGTGGAGATCGTTGTCAGAAGACTCCCCAATAACACCCTTGGAGTTCTTCTTAGAGACAAATTTCCTGAAGATATTCATGTCCGCGTACAATTTTTCCTATGAACAAAAATCTGAATTTTTAGTTCACAATTTTTTTCCAACAAAACTCCACAAAACTAATAGCAACTACTCATAGGGATACATAGAGGCCATAGCAAGCATTCAAACTACTTAGAACACTAAGAATTGAACATGCAAGCACATCTACAGCAGCACCAAGAGTAGCTATTTATTCAAAGTATAATCCACTAAAACAAAAACTAATTGGACAAATGATGGAGTCACATACCCAGCAACAATCCCCCGAAACAGTTTCGGAAACGGAGCTTAGAGCAAAGATATCGAAATCCGCGGGTTTGAGCTCAAGAACATGGGAGAGAGCAAGAGTGATTTTTTTCTAGAGGTAGGTGACAATGTGGGACGAAGAGATAAGTGAGGGGGCCCACGTGGGGACCACAACCCACCAGGGCGCGCCCAGGTGGGTTGTGTCCACCTAGTGCACCTCCCTCTTGTAGTTTTTGCACCAAAAATTCTTAAATATTCACGAAAAAATCATATAAAATATTCAGGGCATTCTAAGATATTTATTTTTGGATTATTTTTATTGCACGGAATATTCAGAAAACAGACAAAACATGACATTTTATTTTATTTAACTAATAAAAACAGAAAACAAAAAGTAGGGATGGAAGGTAGTGCTTACTAAATTCATCAACTTCATACCGTTCAAAAATGATTCATTGATAAGGTTGATCAGGTCTTATTAACAACCACTTTCCATTAGCATGAAACCGAAGAACTTTCGTAAATCACTAAGTCACCTCAATGGGGATATGCATTTCCCCAACAATAAGAATTTCATATTTCTTTTTTACAGTAGGTAGAGGTATTTGAAAACTTCCAATAGTGATTGTCGGAGATTTTTCAATAACATTAATACCATTCACTTGGAATTATTTCTTCGGAAAGTGCACCGTATGCTCATTACCATTGATATGAAAAGTGACCTTGCTTTTATTGCAATCAATAACAGCCCCTGCAATATTCAAGAAGGGTCTACCAAGGATAATCGACATGTTGTCGTCCTCGGGCATCTCAAGTATAACAAAGTCAGTCAAAATAGTAACATTGGCAACAACAATGGGCACATCCTCACAGATAACGATAGGTATGGCAGTTGATTTGACATCCATTTGCAAAGATATTTCAGTAGGTGTGAGTTTATTCAAGTCAAGTCTTTTATATAAAGAGAAAGGCATAACACTAACACCAGCTCCTAAATCACACAAATCAGTTTTCACATAATTCTTTTTGATAGAGCAAGGTATAGTTGGTATTCCCGGATCTCCAAGTTTTTTAGGTACTCCATCTTTGAAAGTATAATTGGCAAGCATAGTGGAGATTTCACCTTCCGGTATGTTTCTCTTATTTGTGATGATGTCTTTCATGTACTTTGCATAAGGAGGCATTTTCAAGGTATCAGTCAAGTGAGTACGCAAAAAGACTGGCCTCAGCATTTCAGCAAAGCGTTCAAATTCTTCATCATCATTATTTTTAGTTGACTTGGGTGGAAAAGGCATAGGCTTTTGAACGCACGGTTCTCTTTCTTTACCGTGTTTCCTAGCCACAAAGTCTCTTTTGTCATATCTTTTATTCTTAGGTTGTGGGTTATCAAGATCAACAGGTGGTTCTGTCTCAACATCATTATCTGCTTCTTTATCATTGTTTGGTTGAGAATCTTCATGAACCTCATCATTATCACTAGGTGAGTGTTCATTACCAGATTGAGTTTCAGCATCAGAGATAGAAGTTTCATTTTCATTATCAGGAGGTTTTTCTATTTCCGGTTCACTAGAAGTATGCAAAGTCCTATCATTTTTCTTTTTCTTTTTAGAAAGACTAGGTGCACTAGTGTTGGCTCTTTGTGAATCTTGTTCAATTCTTTTTGGGTGTCCCTCAGGATAAAGTGGTTCCTGAGTCATTTTACCTCCTCTAGTTTCAACTCTAAAGCAAAGTCATGCATATTATGATTCATTTCATCAAGCAATTCTCTTTGTGATTTAGCAACTGGTTCCAACTGAGCTTGAACCATAGAATCATGTTTTCCAACACCTCTAACATCATTTGATATTCTAAATAACAAGTCACTCAAGCGAGCAATCATATCAGAATTGTATTTCAATTGTTTCATAACATTTGCATTGAAGTGATCTTGTTTTCTAATATAGTTTTCAAACTCATAAAGGCATTGACTAGGATGCATATTGTGAGGATTATCATTATCATTAAAGTTCATAAGAGAATTTACCTCTACCACCTTAGGCATTGGTGGTGTATTAAGCCCATGTATTTCTTCAATAGGAGGTAAATTTTTAACATCCTCAGCTTTAATACATTTTTCTTTCATAGATTTCTTTGCCTCTTGCATAACTTCAGGACTGAGATATAATATACCCCTCTTCTTCGGAGTGGGTTTAGGTGGTGGTTCAGGAATAGTCCAATCATCATAATTTTTCAATATGTTATTCAATAATTCTTCATCTTGAGCAATAGTCCGTTCCTGAAAACACAACCAGCACAACTATCTAGGAAGTCCCTAGAAGCATCGGTTAGTCCATTATAAAGATATCAAGTATTTCAATTTTCTTAAGAGGATGATCAGGCAAAGTATTAAGTAACTGGCAAAGCCTCCCCCAAGCTTGTGGGAGACTCTCTTCTTTGGTTTGCACAAAGTTAAATATTTCCTGTAAGGCAGCTTGTTTCATATGAGCAGGAAAATATTTTTCAGAGAAGTAATAAATCATATCCCGGGGACTATACAAACAACCAGGAGCAAGAGTATTGTACCAAGCTTTAGCATCACCCTTTAATGAGAAAGGAAATAATTTGAGAATAAAGTAATAGCGAGTCTTCTCATCATGAGTAAAAAGGGTGGCTATATCATTCAACTTAGTAAGATGTGCCACAACAGTTTCAGTTTCATAACCATGGAAAGGATCAGACTCAACCAAAGTAATTAACTCTGGGTCGACAGAGAATTCATAATCCTTATCAGCAATACAGATAGGTGAAGTAGCAAACTTAGGATCACATTTCATTCTAGCATTCAGAGATTTTTCTTTGTACTTGCATAGTACTTTCTCTAGATCATCTCTGTCATTGCAAGCAAGAATATCTCTAGTTGCTTCTTCACTCATAACATAACCTTTCGGTACCTTAGGCAATTCATATCTAGGAAGGCTAGTTCTAGCAGGTGTTTCAGGAGTTTCAGTTTCAAGCTCATCATCAGATTCGACAACATCATGTTGTATAACTCTAGCAATTTGTTTATCAAGAAAATCACCAAGTGGCACATCATCATTATCAAGCAAGGTACTAGCATCATCATAGGCATCATTCATAGTAGAAGTAGCATCATCAATAACTTGCGACATATTAGAATTCATAGCATGTGGTGGTGTTGCAAGTTTACTCATAACAGAAGGTGAATCTAAAGCAGAACTGGATGGCAGTTTCTTACCTCCCCTCGTACTTGAGGGAAATATCTTAGGCTTAGGATCCTTCAGATTCTTCATAGTGATAATATGATAATAATCCCAAGTGACTCAACAAATATAGCTATGCTCCCCGGCAACGGCGCCAGAAAAAGGTCTTGATAACCCACAAGTATAGGGATCGCAACAGTTTTCGAGGGTAAAGTATTTAACCCAAATTTATAGATTCGACATAAGGGGAGCCAAAGAATATTTGAAGGTATTAGCAGCTGAGTTGTCAATTCAACCACACCTGGAGATTAATTATCTACAGCAAAGTAATCAGTAGCAAAGTAGTTTGATAGTTGTGATAGTAGTGACAGCAGCAATAGTAACAGTAACAGTAATAGCAGTAATTTGTAGCGAGTGTAACAGTGATGATAGCAATAGCAACTTAGCAGAAACAATATAGGATAAATTCGTAGGCATTGGATCGGTGACTTGTTGGATGATATTCATCATGTGACAGTTATAACCTAGGGCGATACAGCACTAGCTCTAGTTCATCGATATAATGTAGGCATGTATTCCGTAAATAGTCATACGTGCTTTATTAAAAGAACTTGCATGACATCTTTTGTCCTACCCTCCCATAGCAGCGGGGTCCATATTGGAAACTAAGGAATATTACGGCCTCCTTTTAATAGAGAACCAGAACAAAGCATTAACACATAGTGAATACATGAACTCCTCAAACTACGGTCATCACCGAGAGTGGGCCCAGTTGTTGTCACTCCGGGGTTGTCAGATCATAACCGTAGTAGATGACTATAACTTGCAAGATGGATCTAAAACATGGATATAATGATGAATTCATAAACGGTTCAGATCTGAGTTCATGGCACCCGGGCCCAAAGTGACAAGCATTAAGCATAGCAAAGTCATAGCAACATCAATCTAAGAACATAGTGGATACTAGGTATCGGGCCCTAACAAAACTAACTCGATTGCATGATGAATCTCATCCAACTCCTCACCGACCAGCGAGCCTACGAAGGAATTACTCAATCCCGGTGGGGAGCATCATGGAATTGGCGATGGAGATTGGTTGGTGATGACGAAGAACGAAGATCCCCCTCTCCGGAGCCCCAAACGGACTCCAGATCTGCCCTCCTGAGGAAGAACAGGGCTTGGCGGTGGCTCTGTCTCATGGATCGCGATAATTCTTTCTCCCCTATTTTTTCTGGAAATATGTGATTTTATAGTATCAGGGGGGTCGTCAGCGGGGCCACCAGGTGGGTACAACCCACCTGGGCGCGCCAGGAGAGGGGGGCGCGCCCTGGTGGGTTGTGCCCACCCAGGGGCCCCTCTCTGGTGGGTCTTGGCTCCAAAAATTCTTATTATTGGTATAAAAATCCTCGCAAAGTTTTGTTCCATTCCGAGAACTTTCATTTATGCCCAAAAACAACAACATGGTAGTTCTGGTGAAAACAGCGTCAGTTCGGGGTTACTTTCATTCAAATCATGCAAATTAGAGTCCAAAACAAGAGGAAAAGCGTGAGAAAAATTAGATACGTTGGAGACGTATTAGTGTCCTTAGCATTTTGAGGGGTCCACATCTCAAGTCCATGCCATGCCAATCATTGAACTTCTGAAATGATCATCTTGAAAGAGCATTAGTTCAATGAGCTATATGTTGTTAAGAATTACCAAAACCACCCAGGGATAGTTGCACTTTCACTTTCAATAGACATCACTACCTTATCCTTGCGCTTCTTGGTCTTCTTCTGACTAGTGGATTCGCCTTCATCCTCTGAGTCGACATTGATGCAATCCTCCTCTCCGGGCAGCTTCCTCCCCTCATCTATCCGAGCACACTTATCCACCAAGGTGTAAAGCTCCTTCACAGTCTTCGGCAACCGCACGTTCATCTTGTAACGGATCATGCGGTTGTGCACATTGGACTGGACGGCCGCAATCACAGCTGCTAGATGGATATTCGGGATGTTCCTATGAACCTTGCTGAATCTCTGTAAATACTTCTGGAGAGTCTCTCCTTCTTTCTGCTGGAGAAGCTATAAATCGTTGGGTCGCCCTGGTTCTTGATGGCCGCCAGTGAAGGTGCCAATGAGCTCATGGCACAGGTCAGCCCACGATGAGATGACTTGTTAGGCACGTGCATTAGCCAAGATCTCACATTGGACTTGAGAGCCAAAGGGAAGTAATTGGTAAATACCTCATAATCTCTTCCCCCGGCAGCTTGAACAACAATGGTGTAGATGCTCAGAAACTCTACCGGGTTTAGCCTCCCATCATACATCTCGGGTATCTCGGGCTTGAAAGTGCGGACGGATGGCCAACGGACTTGCCGCCGCTCACGAGTAAAGGCAGGGCACCCAACCTCGAAAGGTAGGTGAAAGGATCGAGAAGAGGTGTCTAGAGGGGGGTGAATAGACTCTAAGTAAGAAAAGTTGCAGTTTTTTAATTCTTTAAGTTGAAGTGGAGTTTTGGCACAAGTTTAAACATTCACAATACATATCAAGCAAGCATGACAAGAGTATATGAGCAGCGGAAAGTAAATCATGCAAGTTGCAAGAAAGTAAAGGGATGGGATTGGAGTGTGCAAACGCAATTTGGAGACACAGAGATTTTTTATCCGTGGTTCCGATAGGTGGTGCTATCGTACATCCACGTTGATGGAGACTTCAACCCACGAAGGGTAACGGTTGCGCGAGTCCACGGAGGGCTCCACCCACGAAGGGTCCACGAAGAAGCAACCTTGTCTATCCCACCATGGCCGTCGCCCACGAAGGACTTGCCTCACTAGGGTAGATCTTCACGAAGTAGGCGATCTCCTTGCCCGTACAAACTCCTTGGTTCAACTCCACAATCTTGACGGAGGCTCCCAAGTGACACCTAACCAATCTAGGAGACACCACTCTCCAAGAGGTAATAGATGGTGTGTTGATGATGAACTCCTTGCTCTTGTGCTTCAAATGATAGTCTCCCCAACACTCAACTCTCTCTCATAGGATTGGATTTGGTAGAAAGATGATTTGAGTGGAAAGCAACTTGGGGAAGGCTAGAGATCAAGATTTACGTGGTTGGAATGGAATATCTTGACCTCAACACAAGTGTAGGTGGTTCTCTCTCAGAAAATGTATGTTGGAAGTGTAGGCATGTTCTGATGGCTCTCTCCACGAATGAAGAGTGGATGGAGGGGTATATATAGCCTCCACACAAAATCTAACCATTACACACAATTTACCAAACTCGGTGGGACAGATTCAGAGAACTCGGTGGGACCGATTTGGTTCATAATGTGACCGTTAGGATTTTCGGTGGGACCGACATGTCAACTCGGTGGGACCAATTTCATTAGGGTTAGGGCATAACGTAATCTCGGTGAGACCGATTACACAAACTCGGTGTCAGGACCCCGATCCCAAGTCACATCGATCTAGCCGGTAACACCTCATATCACTTTGCGGCCTCACGCACGGTATTCCCACGGGTGTCGCCTTACCATGGCCCGAGACCGTTTGCGCCTTTTGGCTGACGTATATGATAGTGTCGCTAGCATCCATATGACAGAGAACCCGGGCCGACATGACTAGTCGTGAACCTAAAGTGGCACTAACTTACGGGGACAGGCATACATGAATCAACATCGAGCATGTCGGTCAGCAGCGTGCGAATCCGGGCTGTAGCGCTGGGCTAACAGGACTCCGGTTAACCGGGCTGTAGCAGGCTAGGCAGGACTCCGGATGTCACCGCGTGACATTTCCCCGAAGGGACAGACACAGGAATGATGTGAATCACATGCCGGCCAGTCAAGTGTTCCGAAGCAGTAGTGCTGGGCTAGCAGGACTCCGGTGAACCGGGCTGTAGCGGACTACTATGGCTCATGGAAGCACAAGACTACATTTCCCCATAAGAGAGGCTACCAAGGATAAACAACTAGGTTGTCAGATCCCACACATACCAAGCATTTCAATCATACACACAATATGCTCGATATGTGTAAATACAACATGGCATCACAACAAGAATCTATGACTCAAAGTATTTATTCATTAGGCTCCGAGGAGTGAGAAATTACAAACATGGGTCTCATGACCCAACATAACATTCAGAGCATACAAGTCAAAGCACATGCGGAAGCTTAACATGTCTGAGTACAGACATCTACAAATGAAAAAGGCTGAGAAGCCTAACTATCTACCAGATCCTGCCGAGGGCACAAGATCGTAGCTGAGATATCAAGCTAAACGTCGAAGTCCACACAGAACTACTAGCGAGACTGACGTCTCTCTGCAAAACATAAAATAGGCAAACGTGAGTACAAATGTACCCAGCAAGACTTACATAAGAACTAGCTACATATGCATCAGTATCAATGAAAGGGGTGGTGGAGTTTAACTGCAGCAAGCCAGCTTTGACTCAGTGGCTATCCTGAACTACGACTGCAAGTAACTCTTTTCAGGTGGCGCACACGAGTCCACATATTCACCATATCAATACACCACTATGGATCCGCTCCCATCTACCTACGAGAACGCCATCCATAGCACTCACACTTATCTTGCGCATTTTAGAGTATCCACTTCAAGTTATCTATGAACTGTACAGGCAACCCAGAAGTCCTTTACCGCGGACACGGCTATTCGAATAGTTGATGTTAACCCTGCAGGGGTGTACTTCTTCACACACGCTCTCGCCACTTACCACCATGTACACATCGTGTATCTCGGCAACCTTCAAGCGGAAGCCTGGCGAGGGAGTCGGCCACGACCTGACTAACCACACAAGTCTCTAGTCCAGGTTTATCGCCTATTCGGGTTCCATCCGCAAGGAGATCCGGCCGGGGTGTCGCTCACGGCCCCAAACGATGTGTGCAGGGTTCCCAAGCCCACCTCGACGGGTGGATCTACGCTTGGTACACCGTGCCATGGTGCCTAGTCTGTCCCAAGCCCACTTGTACTCGGTACCACTTGGTAGACTACTAACACTACCTACAAACACCAGAAACTAGTTGCAACTCCTAGACAGAGATCAGGTTGATTAATAAGTCGAGAAAGCTTGGAGCGCCCGGAGCCCAATGTGTGGTAGTAACTGTTCATGGATCACAAACACGGAACTCAGTTCCTGAGGACGCTGCAATGAGACAACCCACCATGTACTCCTACATGGCCTCTCACCGCTACTGTCGTGGAACTATCACGGAAGATGTCCTAGTGTAAGGACTTAGTCGTGAGGCCAACGCATCTATGTGGTAGCTTGAGAGGGGTTGAGCGGAATCGATAGACACAACGCAAGACCAGGATTTAGACAACTTCGGGCCCCGGGAAACATCATCCGGTAATAACCCTACATGTTGTTTGAGGCTAGATCTCATTACGCTCATGAGGGAGTCGCCGTAAACCGGCTCTCCTCTAATTGTGTCTAGCCCTAGAGATTATTGATTGTTGCCTGTCGCTTGTCCCTCTTTGGGGAGCCCTGCCCCTCCTTATATAATTTGAAGGGGCGGGTTACATATGGAGTCCTATTAGGATTAGTACTAGTCTATCTCTAATACAAACTGGATACAAGTCCGGGTCTTAACTCCTTATAAGGTAAATATTCCTTATGCCTTTCCTTGTAAACCGGCCCACCATAGTATGAACCGGCCTTCATGAACCGCCCGTTGGGCCACCGGGTCTTGTCGCTCCTCTGACCCGCCTGCCGGATTACCAATGAATCGTAAACCGCCAGGTCCAAACGGGTCGCCAGTGAATCGTCAAGTCTCAGCCGGGTCTCAAGTAAACCGCCAAGTCCGGCCGGGTTATACTTCCGGCCGGTTTACGTCGTGGGGTATATCCCCGACATTAGCCCCTAGTTTAATTTGGATTTATCCATGTTAAACTGATCTTGTAAAACAAACACAAGAACAAATTTGACAGGTTGTGCTCCGGGTTAAATATTCTTGTAAACCGACATCTGATCATCCTTAAGTCCTTGTCATTTCCTCCTTCTAGAAAATCCGAGTCAATAGACCAGCTTCATAATCAATTTGCTTGCAGAAGATATTTCGTAAATAAAGAATCCATTTGAATCCGCCTTCAATGCACTGACTTGACAAAAATATTGGTCTTCAAATATTCAACTGATATCCACCGGTTTGAAAATGTAGAACTTGCCAGTTTATCATTGTCAAAATTGCCGGTCTATAAATATTGATGGCACCGGGTTATAATTGTTGTCGACACCGGGTCATGTAATTGATCTTCCTGATTTGCTCAAAACTGATAAACTGAAGACGTTCCTCCTTTATATGCATAATACCTGTAGCCCCCAAGTCTTAAGAGGAGAACATAGTGATAACTTAATACTTGCTCCAATAAGTGTTTTCAACCTTGAAGAAATCTGGTTTGTTCATCTCAATCATATAAACTGAATACTCCATATATGTAGCCCCCAAGTGCCGGGTTGTCATGCTTGCAGCAACCTGGGACTTGTAATTGCTTATAAAAACTTCAATCAGTGTAGCCCCCAAGGGCCGGGTCATTATGCAATAATGAGCAGGGACTTTGTAAATATAATCATGTAGATTTTAGCAGTGATGTGTAGCCCCCAAGGGCCGGCCTAGTAAGATAATACTGAACCGGGACTTGATATATACTTCAATGAAAATAACATCTTATAATGTATCTTCCATCATAGGGCTTGAACCTTGAATGTTTGACAGGAGCAATTGGTAGCCCCCAAGGGCCGGCTCATTATGATGTGATGAGTCGGGTCTTCAATAAGGCCAATAAAAAATGACTTTGCATTAGCCCCCAAGTGTCATGGTGCATGCTTGCAGCGACATGAGACTTGCATGTAATCTCAATTTGAATAATGTAGCCCCCAAGTGCCGGGTCGTAAGCCTGCAGCGACTCAGGACTATTCCTTCCATTGTAGAATAAATCATATCCTTTGATAAAATAATAGCCATTGCGCTAAAGCGACTTTGAAAACCTCAATAATACCGGTTACTAATAACCATAATAAAAATCCAGCCATGTTGGCTATTCAAGATAATATAATCCGGTATGAAAACCTTATTCATTCAATACCATAATGAAAATTCAGCCAAGTTTGGCTATTTGAATAATATAACCCAATGATTTATAAGCGCGTGATTCCAATGGCGCAATCCAAATATATACTGGCGACTTATAGTCCAAAGCCAGGCCGGTTTAATAAACGCCGGTGATTTATAATCACGCTTTATTCAACATGTTTCTGCATACAACAAGTTTAAAGTGTCCTGGCGATTTACCGCCGGACGGGTCATAATGCCCAACATATAACCTGGGTTGATAACCAAGGCTGCACTTAAGAATAATCAAATATGAAATATATCATACCTGTGACATTAAATCACATCATTGGTTGGCCAACTTTATTGTACTAAAGGTGATAACCCCAATCTTGAGTACTGATAACTCCTTCCATATTGTGCCGGCTTATGATAAAACCGTGCCGGGTTGTGATAAACACCGGATTAACCATATATAATAGTGGCGACTTGTAGTCAAACTAGATCAGGCTGATAGTCTCCGGATTATAATTTGATCGTGTACTGACAACTTGTAGTTGATAGCCTAACCGGGTAGATAAACACCGGTTTGAAAACATCAACAATCTTATCAAAAGAAAGAGAAACTTAGCAAAAGCCAAATAAAAACCGTTGTAGTCGAGGCTTTTCACGGGCTGCTGTAATGCCCACGATGCGGCTATATCTCCCACGTGTCGAGGCATGACTTAGAGGCATAACCGCATTGTGGTTTTTGTCGCAAGAAGGGTCATCTTCACACAATCCCATGTAATGAACAAGAATGGGATAAAGAGTTGGATTACAATCGCCACTTCACACAATACATAAATAAAATGTACATCATTCATAGATTCACACATAGGTCCGACTACGGAACCAAAATAAAGAATACAACCCAACTGCCAGATCCTGATCGTCCCAACTGGGCTCCACTACTGATCAATAAGAAAAGAAACAACACAACGGACAAGATCTTCATCGAGCTCCCACTTGAGCTCAGTTGCGTCATCTGCACTGGTCTCATCGGCACCTGCAACTGTTTTGGAAGTATCTGTGAGTCGCGAGGACTCAGCAATCTCACACCCGCGAGATCAAGACTATTTAAGCTTAAAGGAAAGGGTGGTGTAATGAGGTGGAGCTGGCTGCAGCAAGCACTAAGCATATATGGTGGCTAACATACGCAAATGAGAGCGAGAAAAGAAGCAACGGAAAGGTCGTGAACTAGCAATGATCAAGAAGTGATCCTGAACTCCTACTTACGTCAAACATAACCCAGAAACCGTGTTCACTTCCCGGACTCCGCCGAGAAGAGACTATCACGGCTACACACGCGTTTGATGCATTTTAATTAAGGTCAAGTGTCAAGTTCTCTACAACCGGATATTAACAAATTCCCATCTGCCACATAACCGCGGGCACGGCTTTCGAAAGATAATACCCTGCAGGGGTGTCCCAACTTAGCCCATTATAAGCTCTCACGGTCAACGAAGGATAAACCTTCTCCCGGGAAGACCCGATCAGTCTCAGAATCCCGGTTTACAAGACATTTCGACAATGGTAAAACAAGACCAGCAAAACCGCCCGCTGTGCCGACAAATCCCGATAGGAGCTACACATATCTCGTTCTCAGGGCACGCCGGATGAGCAAGACGTCGGGTTGGCATAGACCCTGGTTGCCCAGGGGGCGCCGGACATCGCTCGGTTTGGACCAGCACTCGAAGGAGAAGTGGCCCGGGGGGTAAATAAAGATGACCCTTGAGTCTGCAGAACCCAAGGGAAAAAGGGCTTAGGTAGGCGAATGGTAAAACCAAGGTTGGGCCTTGCTGGAGGAGTTTTATTCAAAGCGACCTGTCAAGGGGGGCCCATAAATCACCCAACCGCGTAAGGAACGCAAAATCAAGGAACATAAGACCGGTATGATGGAAACTAGGGTGGCAAGAGTGGAACAAAACACCAGGCATAAGGCCGAGCCTTCCACCCTTTACCAAGTATAAAGATGCATTAATAATATAAGAGATATTGTGATATCCCAACATAAACATGATCCAACATGGAGCAATCTTCAACTTCACCTGCAACTAGCAATGCTATAAGAGGGGCTGAGCAAAAGCGGTAACATAGCCAAACAACGGTTTGCTAGGAAGGGTGACAAAGGTTGGAGGTGGTTTCATGGCAATTTGGGAGGCATGATATAGCAAGTGGTAGGTAGCGCAGCATAGCAATAGAGCGAACAACTAGCAAGCAAAGATAGAACTGATTTCGAGGGTATGGTCATCTTGCCTGAGATCCCGCAAGGAAGAAGAACGAGTCCATGAAGAAGACAAACGGACGGAGTCGAACGAATCCTCACAACTCCGGAACGAAACCGAAGCTAACGAGAGAAGCAACCCGGAAAGAAACAAACAACATAGTAAACAACCACCACATACACATGGCATGATGCATAAACAAGTATGATGCATGTCCGGTTTAATGAGGCATGGCATGGCAAAATGCACAAACAATACTACAAATTAAGTGGAGCTCAATATGCAACGAGTTGCATATTGACGAAACACCACATTCAAGTTATTTAGTATCGCTCTTGTTTATGTACCCAACAATATTAAATGTTGTTAAACATGGCAAGAGGGTGAAGCATAAATAAACTAACTATTTAAGCAAGTTAAATGAGGCCGGAAATAACAAACAACAATTCCGGAAAATCCCCACATGCATATTTTAGATTTGGTACTGTTCTGCCCTAAATACAATTTTAATGTTGTTAAACAGCAAAATGAAGTGAACCATGTTAAACTAGGCATTTTTCTACCCCATTTACATATATAATTTATTAAAATCCGAGCTACGGTTATTTAGTTATGAAATAAATCATTTTAACATGGCAATCGAGCAAATTTAAACAAACAGCATTTTAAACATTTTAAACATGGATGAAAGTTGCATATTATTAAACTACACAAAATTCTAAGCATTTTACATGTTTAAATCATTTTAATCTGATGCACGGTTTGTGAGATATTACATGCATGATGTGCAAGGGGTTTTCTGTAAAACTGTAAATCCTCGGATAATTACTAAAATCGCCGGAGGGAAAAAAAAACAAGAACTGGGCCGAATCTAACTGGCCCAACAGTGCAACAGGTTTGGGTGGCGCTCACATCGGGCTCTCGGGCCGGAAGCGGAGAGGCGGCTGGGCCTTGGCGCCTGGGACTTGGAGACCGGCCACGCTGGCGCTGGACCAAGTCAACGAAGGGGCAGCGCTGGCTGTCTCGGTCATGAAGCAGGGGACGGCGGCTGGCGATGCGGGATGCAGGGCATGGCGGCGAAGAAACTCCAGGGCGGCTGGACGGGACTCGGGGGCGCTGGCGGCGGGATCCAGGAGACGGGATGGAGGGGGCACGAGCGAGGCTCTCGTCGAGGCCCTCCGGGAAGAAGAGCAACGACACGACACGAAGCAACAAAGGGACTCGGCGGAGCTCGGTACCTCGCCTGCTGCAAGACGAACGGGACGGCGAGGGAGATGGCAGGGCGCGACGGGGCCTGCCTGGGGTCGCCGGCGATGCAGGGGAACTTGGGCAGGGAAGCAGCGGTCAGCTCCTGGTGGTGGTGGTCGACGCCTTGGTACTTGCAGGTTATCGCGCGGGCCGGCGAGGAACTCGGACGACGGGTGGCTGACGGTGACGCGAGCACCAGCAACAGGCAGAGGGAGGCAGATCCGGTGAAGCTCAACTCCGGCGAGCTACTGCTCGTTGTCGGCCGGACGGAGACGGGTCGAGGGCGGCGGCGCTCCTGCTAGAACGAGGTGAGAGAGACAGAGGGGTGAGACGATGGAGAAGCATGGGAGAAAAGGAAGGCACGGAGCGACGGGACTGGCCTGGTCGCTGCTGCAGCTGGTTGGAACCTCCGGCGGGGAATCACCGGCAAGGAGGAGGTCGTTGGGAGGCTCGGGGTCGAGCTCCTCTCGATCTGGATCGATGAGGGAGCAGGAGGCGTGGTTGTGGTGGTGAAATCGAGGGAGAGTGGGTGGCAAGCGCTGCTTGGCCCGGCGCTGAAGACGAGGGGCGTTGTCGGGTCGGTTGGGTGGAGTGGATGGATTGGATCGGGGAATCCTAAGGAAGAGGGTGGCGGCGGCAGGGAATAGGTGGATGGGACAGGTTAGGACTAGGGTTAGGCTGTTTAAATAGCTAGGTGGACTAGCTTAAGGCAAAACAGGCCCTCCGATCAAAATTGAACGGTCGAGAAAAAAGGCTGTGGAGAGTCCAACAAAGAAAACGGTGATGTTTTGTAGATGTTTGGGGATGATCCAAATCCAACGGTGACAACAACCCGGGTCGGGTTCGGGGAGGTTCCGGACGCGCGAGAGGGGTCTATGCACTGCGCAAGGAGGGGTTCGGTGGTTGTGCAGAGAGGGTCAAACGGTCAGACAAGAGAGAATCGAAAATCCGGTTAGGCTCAGAATGGTCAACGAACGCAAGGGGGGACGCGGCAACTACGAGCGGATGCAAGTTTGAAAAACAATGACGGCAACAGAGTGCCGATGCAATGCGAATGATGCGATGAAGAAAGCAACAACAAAATAAATAACAGAGCTGACTCGCCAAACAAGGAAGGCAATCGGAGCGTCAGTCTTGGGGCGTTACAGCTGCCAGGCCCCAAATTTGATCAAGAGGTGTAGCTATGGTTCGGGTTCGACCAAGCCCCCAAGTGATGCTGTGGCATTACGCCGATCAAGAGGTGTAACTATGGTTCGGGTTCGACCAAGCCCCCAAGTGATGCTGTGGCATTGCGCCGATCAAGAGGTGTAGCTATGGTTCGGATACGACCAAGCCCCCAAGTGATGTTGTGGCATTGCGTCGATCAAGAGGTGTAGCTATGGTTCGGATACGACCAAGCCCCCAAGTGATGCTGTGGCATTGCGCCGATCAAGAGGTGTAGCTATGGTTCGATACGACCAAGCCCCCAAGTGATGTTGTGGCATTGCGCCAATCAAGAGGTGTAGCTATGGTTCGGATACGACCAAGCCCCCAAGTGATCAATAATATGATAAGCCAATAAGGCATGATACCCATGTTTGAACCGTGCCTCATCGTAGCAGGTCCTCTTTGGCACCCTTTAACTTTTTGCAAGAGATAAATTCTTATTGAACCGGGATTTTGAACCGGATATTGAGAGCTTCAAAGCTTTGTGGGAGACATCTTTCCCTTGAACCGGATTTTAAACCGGAATCTTCATTTTCAGCCGGAAATTTTCTGACGGCCTTTAAACTCGAACTTGCGAGAAGTTAATTCCTTTTTGAACCGGACATTGTTAAACCGGATTTGAGCGCTTCAGAGCTTTGTGGGAGAATAGATTTCCCTTGAACTGGATTGTAAACCGAAATCCTTTCTGATGACCCGGAACTTCTTCATTGAGCCGGGATTTTGTAACTGCCATATACTTCCTAAGCCGGAAATTTTCTGACGGCCTTCAAATTTTCATCAATATGGTAGTAGCCTCCGGGACCGGGTTATCTTTCCCTCCACCATCCTGGGGTTCTTGACTTTACTAAAAACCGGCATATAGCTGAATCATATCATTGTAGCCCCCGAGTCTCAAGGTGACTCGAGGAGTTGGCATGAGATTCTCCGTGTTTGACCATAGCAGAAGGTGTATATCATTGATGTTGATAACGCGATGTGAATCCACAGAAAGTTGAGGTGACTGCGGCGGGTTATAAATGATCCCGTACAAGCCGTGTCAGCAACTCGGCCAATGGTTCCTTCCAACTGGCGATTTGAAGTTAACCAAAACTGTAGTGGTGGCGACTTGTGCGCCTGCCCATTGAGCCATCCAGTGCAAACGGTGGTTGATGATAATTTGCCTCCAATTTGAAAGAAAACCGGGCTACCCAAGCTGTGACTTGCTCATACCCAATAAACAGCTCATGCAGATAGGTGCGGCCCAGTATGCTGATGTAGACCAGGCCGCGAGAGACGGACGACAAGGACGACCACAACATCAGAGGCGGCACAGACAGATGAGTCGGCCGCGGCGTTGTAAACCGGTGCGGACGGGAGAGTCAGACGTAGCATTGTAAACCGGCTCGGGTGGGAGAGTCGGACGCGACGTTGTAAGCCGGCACGGACGGGCGAGTCAATCGCAGGCGCGGTAAGTCGTGCGGACGGCCAAGTCAGCCGTGTCATGTTGATGTAGCAGGGGCGGCGTCCTGCGCACGTACCCGTCAAGCAGCACGGCACGGACAGGTGCTAGTGCAAAAATAATGCTAGTGCGCGCCTCTTATGCGACACCGTTTGTAATAAACAATAGTCCTGCGAAAAAATATCACAGACCAGAATAATTGTTCTTTGATAAAAATAACATGTGCTAATAAAATATTTTTTAGATGGACATCACCTGATGTGTTTAGGCCGAAAAATAATCCGCCATGAAGTTAATGATCTCTAGGTGAAACTGAAATCCCTCACGGGTGAATCGGCCGCGGGAGCAGACTGATAAATTGGCCACGGCGTTTGTAAGGCGGTGCGGACGAGTAAGTTGTCCTCCGTGTTGTAAGCCGGCGCGGACGCGTGAACCGGCGGCGAAGGCGGACGGGCGAGTCGGCCACGGCATTATAAACCGGTGCGGACGAGAGAATCAGCCGCGGCGTTGAAAACGGCACGGATGCGGGTAAATCGGCCGCAGGCACAGACGACGACTCAATTGCATATGTTGATGTAGACATAGAAGTCAGCTGCAATGTTTGAAGACGGCGCGGTCGCGAGAGACGGCCGCGGTGTTGTAAGCCGGTGCGGTCGCGAGAGACGGCCGCAACATTTTAAACCGGTGTGAGCCTCATGTCCATGGCATGACGTCACTTTTGTAGTAGACTTTGTCCTGCGTAAAATATATTAAAAGACAGAGTAATTGTTCTCAGAAGTATTAATACGTGCTAAAAATACTGAGAACAGATAGCACCTGATTTATTTTCCGGATGAACGCGGATATCAGTACTGGATAATGTTGGACGTATTCTGGTGCAGCCTTTAGTATGTAAACAGGACCAACAGACAGCCTCCGTATCAGTATGTTGATGATTTCCTGTTCTGCACAAGGCGCGTGCGTGGTCGGAATTGTCCAGTCTGTAGTGCTGCGCTAATCGTCCCCAACAGAAAATTTAATCCACTGTGTGTAGATACAGTAACTGTAGACTGGAACCTGATGTGACTAGACCACTTGAAGAAGCTTCACGTGAGATGAATTCTTTTGTCATGATCGACCTAGAAGTTTCATGTGATATTAAAAAACTGATTTGATCTTTCTTCATGCATCCGAGTGCTAGCTGAAGTCTTCGGTCTTCACGCGTGAGGCGTAAATAACATAGCACTAGATGTTGGCTTCGATCTTCTTATATGGAAGTAAATCACGGGCGGAGGAGCAGTAACAGCCAGGCAGTCAGGCACCCGCGTGACACTGCGTACGCCCACAGCCACTGTAGAAAAAGAACAGGCCAGCTCAGAGAAACCTGTGACGAGGCGGAGCAAAGCGAGTGGCGGGCGGCGGCTCAGGGCCGGCCACAGCGGACGGCGGCTCCCGGGCAGTACAAAGGCGGGGCGGTTCAAAGGTAGTGTAGAGGCAGCTCGACGCCCGACGGTGGAGTGACATGCTAGCGGCCCTACGGTGGAGGCGAGCCAGCAACCGCGGAGGCGAGCCAGCGACGGCGGCTCAGAGTGACTCGGAGTGCGGTAGCGACTTGCGAAGGCAGAGAGCTCCGAAGGTAGCCCGGCGGTCGAGGCGCGGTTGGCAAGGCTCCCAGTTCGCATGAGGCGGCTTGGAACGAAGTGAAAGCAGAGTCCGGGTTGTAATTGGCTTGACATCGTCTATTTGCCAAACTAGAAGTACTAGTCCATGGCATTAACTTGTCTGACCCTAGTACGTAGTCCTTGGTAATTCTCTGACCGTAGGAAAATCGGTTTCGATAATTTGTAATTTGATGGCCAGGTGAGCAACGACTACGACAAAAATTTTCTGTAGATCCTCCGTTGATGACCAAGAACATGAACCGGCTGGTGGCTGCATCCGAGGCCACTTGTGTTGACTGTTCCTTATTTTAACCGTGCCTGCATGCGTCATGTGCGTCCTCTGACTTATGGGCTGTGATGAGTAGTTTCCTGGCTTGTGGTTCGAGTACTTCACGTGTACAGGTAGCACCGGGAGCCAAAAAACTGTAGTTTAGTAGCACTTTGTTTACTCGGCCGTCATATCTGAGAAGTAGTAACAGCGGCCATGACAACTTGGCAGACTTGATGCATGGGCTGCCAGTTTTGCTTATGCTGCTGCAATTACCTTTGGGAGAAGCAGTCTCTCTGAGTTTGATCTGAACATGGACAACGAAATCGCCAAATCCTGTCGGTCTTGGCGACTTGAACTTGTGTCGATTTGATCTGGCGTATGTCTTCGACTTGCGGTATCGGCGGTGCCGTACTCGATACACCCCAAATTCTTTTGATCCTTGTACTAACAGCTCCAAAGTAAATCACAATTCCTATTACCAAGAATAAATCTGCCGGCTCTTTTTCCTCCGACAAAATCGCGACCTTCTCGAAACCCTAATTAAGATCCCTTCAAAAACTCCACACCACCGTGCGCGAGCCCCACAGTGGGCGCCAACTGTCGTGGAATTGTCACGGCAGATGTCCTAGTGTAAGGACTTAGTCGTGAGGCCAACGCATCTATGTGGTAGCTTGAGAGGGGTTGAGCAGAATCGATAGACACAACGCAAGACCGGGATTTAGACAACTTCGGGCCTCGGGAAACATCATCCGGTAATAACCCTACATGTTGTTTGAAGCTAGATCTCATTACGCTCATGAGGGAGTCGCCGTAAACCGGCTCTACTCTAATTGTGTCTAGCCCTAGAGATTATTGATTGTTGCCTATCGCTTGTCCCTCTTTGGGGAGCCCTGCCCCTCCTTATATATGTTGAAGGGGCGGGTTATATATGGAGTCCTATTAGGATTAGGACTAGTCTATCTCTAATACAAACCGGATACAAGTCCAGGTCTTAACTCCTTATAAGGTAAATATTCCTTATGCCTTTCCTTGTAAACCGGCCCACCATAGTATGAACCGGCCTTCATGAACCGCCCGTTGGGCCACCGGGTCTTGTCGCTCCTCTGACCCGCCTGCCGGATTACCAATGAATCGTAAACCGCCAGGTCCAGACGGGTCGCCAGTGAATCGTCAAGTCTCAGCCGGGTCTCAAGTAAACCGCCAAGTCCGGCCGGTTTACGCCGCGGGGTATATCCCCGACAGCTACCTTTACCAAATCGTGTTCACACACTTAGCTCTCATCAGTAAGCCATGTTCACCACATTCCAATTCATCCCTGATGAATCAGACCTGACTCAACTCTAAGCAGTAGCAGGGATGACAAACAAGCATGAATGAGTAGGCACATCAGGGCTCAAACAACTCCTACTCATGCTAGTGGGTTTCATCTATTTACTGTGGCAATGACAGGTCATGCAGAGGAAAAGGGGTTCAACTACCGCAGCATGTAACAGTTGAAACGTTGTTGTCCTAATGCAGTAAAAGAGAGCAAGAGCGAGAGAGTGGGATTGTATCGGAATGCACAAGGGGGTTTTGCTTGCCTGGCACTTCTGAAGATAGTATAGCTCTTCATCGGTGTCATCGATCACATCGTCGAAACAACGTCTACTGAGAGGGGACAATTACCGGCAACAGAGAGAAACACAATCAATGAAATGCACAATATGATGCATGATCATGACATGTCGATATGCTGTGTTTTGAGCTAATGCAACTAGTAACAGGTTAAATGGAGTTGGTTTGAATCCAGGATTCAAATTCAAACTCCATATGTGATTATTTACATGCCAGACATATGATTTGCCCTATTCAGCAACTATAAGTTGTTCTAACATGCATGAAAATGATACAAATGGATAGATTGGATTTTTCTGATCATTTTTCATATATAAATCTTTTCATTTGGAGTTACGGTTGAATTTCTATGAATTTTTGAAGTTTTAAATATTTTCTGGAATTTCCTGGATTATTTTTAATCCAGAAAATTATTAACTGCATCAGCATTGTGTCACTATGACGTCACCAAGTCAACTACGGCTGACCAAGTCAAACCTGACCAGTGGGGTCCACTGGTCAGTCACACAGTGCTGTCTGGGTCACCGACACGTGGGGTCAGGTCAACAGCCACGTCAGCAAGTCAACGCTGACGTGTGGGGTCGGTCAACAGGTGACGTGGCCAGGTCAAACTGACCTGTGGGCCTTGCGGGGTTAGTTTAGTCTAAAAAAAACTAAACCGTGGTTAATCAGGAAGTGGGGCCCGTCTGTAAGTGGCTCTAGGGTTAATTAGTGATGTCATTAGCTGCTAATGATGGGACCACGTAGATCTCGCCGGAGTTCAGCTGGCGGCGACCACAGAACATGGCGGGGCGCGCCGGATTTGCGCTAGAGGCGTCGGGTTAGCGCGCTGAGGGCACCAGTGCATAGCCCTTGCTCGCCCGCATCAAGAGGAGGCAGAGTTGGGCGCGGGGGTCGCCGGAATCAACGCCGGCGACGAGGTTTGCGGCGGCCGTGGTTCGGTCAAGCTCGGAATCGGCGTTGTGGTGCACTGCGGGTCAAGTGGTGGGGTGCTTCGCGCTCTTGCAGACATGCTGAGCACGGTGACGCGCTCAGGCTCGAGCTACAGTGGCTGCAACGACGACGGCGACATGGCCGGCGGCAGGGGAAGCTCGGCCACGGCGGTTACAGACGCTGGAGGTCGCAAACGACGAAGATAAAGAGGGGGAAAAGACGGCGAGCTCACAGCGGTCACGTAGACAAGCTCAGCGGGCTCGGGGATGTCCTGCGTGCGGCGAATCGACGACGGCGATCACCGGACAAAGGCGAGGAAGATGGCGACGATGGCGGCTCCACAGGGCCTCCGCGTTAGCTTTCTTCGATGAAGAGGCGTGGTGCGAGGTGGCTGAGCTGCTGGACTGATCGGGGAGGCAAGGCATCGGCAGTGGGCGCGGCAGCAACGAGCGGCGGCGACGGTGGCGCTCGGGTTCGGGCGAGAGAGAGGGAGCAGAGGGGAGGATGGCCTCGGGGAAGAGTGAGAGGGGTTGGGGGGTGCGTGTCGACGTCCAGGGCGTCCAGAGCGACGTCGAGGAGGAGGCAGGAAGCAGGAGGTGGCCGAGGCGCGTGGCCGCGCGCAAGGGGCACGCGCCCGGCGTCCTTCTGTCTCAAGGAAGGGGACGACTGGCACGGCCAGATGGACTGGGCCGTGCTGGGCCGGACCAACGGGCGCCAGGTCAGTTCTCTCTCTCTCTCTATTAATAATTTGTTCTGCTTTTCTATTTTTGTTATTTTGTTTTGATTTAGTTTATATCCCAAATCATTTTAATAAATCCTGAAAATAATTGTGGGCATTAAATGAATTATTACAGAGGCCCTTAACTATTTTCAGAATTGTTGGAGCATTTAAAAATATTAATAGTATTTAAATGCCCCAATTCAAATACAATATGGGTTATTCAAAAATCCAGAATGGCCTAGAAATATTGGCATCATTTTTGGTAGAGGTTTTCACCTTTATCAAAAATCATGAACATTTTCAAAGGGCATTTTGGGTTCATTGAAGATATTGTTTATTTGAACCTAGTTGAATTCATTTAATGCTAGGGTTTCAACATCCCCATTTCAAGTTTCTCTTGGAAATAAACATGATGACATGCTGAGCAAGAAAAGTCAAACAAGAGCTGATCTGAGGCTGTGACACTCGGTGGGACCGATTTTGGTAATAGACTAACCAAAGAGTTGGTCAGGCAAACTCGGTGGGACCGATTCGCTCATCTCGGTTGGACCGAAATGTTACGAAAAGGAGACAGAGAGTTTGCATTGCAAACTCGGTGAGACCGATTGCATATCTCGGTGAGACTGAGATTATTGCAATAGGCAACACAGAGTTTGCAATCCCATCTCGGTGAGACCGAGATCCCTATCGGTGAGACCAAATTGACTAGGGTTTCTGGCAGTGGCTATGTCAAGAGAACTCGGTGGTGCCGGATAGAAAGTTTCGGTGGGGCCGAGTTTGACTTTTGGTTTGGGACATATGTGGATGTGAGAAAGTGGTTGAGGGCTTTGGAGCATATCACTAAGCACTTTGAGCAAGCAAGCCATTAAGCAACACCTCACCCCCTCTTAATAGTATTGGCTTTCCTATGGACTCAATGTGATCTTGGATCACTAAAATATAAAATGCAGAGTCTTGAGCTTTGAGCTTGAGCCAATCCTTTGTCCTTATCATCTTGAAGGGGTTCCACATCTTCTTGTCCACGCCACTCCGTTGTTGAACTTATCTGAAATATACTAGGTGAAAACATTAGTCCAACAAGAGATATGTTGACATTAATTACCAAAATCACCCATGGGAGCACTTGTGCTTACAATCTCCCCCTTTTTGGTAATTGATGACAACATACATCAAAGCTTTAGATAAAGATATACAGAATAACAAGTAAAGCTTTGGAAAAACATGTAACATGCATAGGCTCCCCCTACATGTATGCAATCATGTAAATATGGAAAATAGGAGCATGTGAATGCGTAAGCATGACAGAGTAAGCAATGTGTTACGTGTATCTTGGCTATATGCATCAGAGCAAATGTTGTGAGTATAGGAAATGTACCTTCATGCTCATGAGTCTTTCTTGCAAACCGTATGTACATCAGCAAGAAATCCTCATGCACATGAGTGTGATGCATATACTTACCTTGTGGTCTTGAGTTGTCTTAGGAAGGAATGAACCTGAGTAAACAAGGTTAGATAACACAAATACATCTACTAGCCAGAGCAAACAAAGAAACCACACGAGTACCAAGATTGGGATGACATGTAGAGAGTGAGTACAGAGTACTCTATTGGATATAGACATGTCCCCAAAGGTAAAGATATGCAATGAATTCAAAGATTTCCTTCCCTTAGATGTCTTGCTCCCCCTGAATCTTGCAAGGGATACTGGGAGAAGATAGGGAACAGAAAATCTGAGCAAAGAAAAAAAATAGAGCAAATGCAAACAATCAAATATGAACATGTCTTTCCCCTCTTAAAGACATGTGACTTCTCTCCTCTTGAACACCAAGCATCTGGGGTCTTTGATGTGATACTTCTTTCTCATTGTGAAGAACTCTCTCCCCCTGAGTATTCTCTCTCCCCCTATAGAAATGATTAAGCCTTGATGTGATCCCTCTCTCCCCCTTTGACATCAATTTCCAAGAAGGGCTCTTCTGGATGTTACAAATGGGGTTGGTCCTTGAGTCACAAAGCAAAGCAAAGCAGCAAGTCGAATGTGATGCTGGTAGAGGACAAGAATCATTGAGTGGAGCTGGAGCAAAAGAATGCAGGAACAAGTGGCCAGTTGTCTTTCCTGTAGTGAAATCGGTGGCACCGAGTTGTGTGCTTCGCACCGAAAGAGTTCGGTTGGACCGAAAACAACAAACCGGTGTGACCGAGTTCATAACAAAGAAAACACTTGTCACCTCAGCTCACTAGTCAAGTAAGATCTCACAAGGATTTGCAAGGAATTAGCTGAAATATTTGCAAAGAATTGGATGCAGGGAATGCAGAACAGAACAAAGAAAAGAAAATCTAGATGAAGTTTTTTTTTAAATAAAAGGGAATAAATATGCAAAGGACAAAATGCAAAAACTCAAAGAAACACTAGAGAACTTCATCTAGAATTGGGCGGTGACAAAGTCACCTATGTTAGAGTATATTGACTAAGGAGTCAAGTGAGAGCACTTGATCATAAGTCATACTCATCGTTTAAGCTCAAAATGGGGTTACCATTTTTCGTTTAAGCATTTGATGTATTCACATCTTGTTGAGCTGCTTTGACCCATGTCTTGGGGTAAAGTTTCTCTAAGATGGAATGACATACCTTGGGTGGTGGTGTTGATCTTGATCATGTAGTTGAACTTGTGTGGGTTGCTCAAGGTTGATGTAGTTCATCAAGAGTTGGGAGCACCACTTGTAATTTGAGTTCATCTACCTACATGGGTTAGTTTTGCAAGGAAGAGCACTTGTGTATCCAAAATGACAATCATGAAATTTTATACATATAATTTGTCAAAGGATATGTTGAAGGGTTTCGTGCTTCCTTGTCATCAACCACCGTATTGTAGAGACTTGGTGATGTAGAGATTGCTCAAGATGTGAGAGAGTTGCAATCTCATAGATTTAGATTCATCCAAGTACCTACAAGGGTTAGATAACATGCAAGGGTGCAAATATATCCAAGACATGTAAATAGCATCATGAAATAAATATCATGGATTGGTCATAGATTCATGCCTTGCATGTATCCAAATGGAGTCCCTACTCCAACTTTGAAGCATCAATGATGTTCAATTCTCCTCTCAAACGGCAAAAGACTTTCTCATCAAGCGGTTTGGTGAATATATCCGCCAATTGCTTATCGGTACGAACATGCTTAAGATCAATGTCCCCTTTAGCAACATGATCTCGAATGAAATGATGACGAACATCAATATGCTTGGTTCGAGAATGTTGCACGGGATTGTGAGCAATCTTAATAGCACTCTCATTGTCTAAAAGCAATGGAACATGTTTCACATATATCCCATAATCTTTAAGAGTTTGGGTCATCCAAAGTAATTGAGCACAACATGAACCAGCCGCAATGTATTCCGCTTCGGCGGTGGATAAGGATACCTAGTTTTGTTTCATGGAGGACCAAGACACAAGAGATCTACCAAGAAATTGACAAGTACCCGAAGTGGACTTTCTATCAACCTTGTCTCCGGCATAGTCCGAATCGGAGTAGCCGACAAGATCGAAAGAAGATCTCTTAGGATACCAAATGCCAAAATTTGTTGTATGTATTAAGTATCTCACTATCCTTTTCACAGCCTTAAGATGACATTCTTTAGGAGCCGCTTGATATCGTGCACACATGCACACACTTAGCATAATATCGGGACGAGAGGCACATAGATATAACAATGAACCAATCATAGAGCGATAAACCTTTTGGTCAACCGGTTCACCATCTTTGGTCAAATCAAGATGTCCACTAGTAGGCATGGGTGTACTCATACCTTTGCATTCTTGCATATTGAACTTCTTGAATAAGTCCTTGGTGTACTTTGTTTGAGAAACAACGGTGCCTTCCTTAGTTTGCTTGATTTGCAAACTGAGAAAGAACTTGAGTTCACTCATCATAGACATCTCAAACTTCTCCGACATTAATTTTCCAAACTTCTCACTAAAATGAGGGTTAGTCGAACCAAATATAATATCATCAACATAAATTTGGCACACAAATAGTTCTCCATTAACCCTTTTAGTAAAAAGAGTAGAATCTATTTTTCCAATTTCAAAGCCTTTTCCAATGAGGAACTTGGTCAAACATTTATACCACGCTCTAGGAGCTTGTTTAAGACCATAAAGAGCTTTGTGAAGTTTGTAAACATGATTAGGTTTCTTAGGATTGACAAAGCCGGGAGGTTGCTTAACATAAAATTCCTCCTCAATTTCACCATTTAGAGAAGCACTTTTAATGTCCATTTGGTACAAGGTGATATCATGGTGATTAGCATAAGCAAGTAAGATGCGAATGGACTCAAGTCTAGCAACGGGAGCATATGTCTCACCATAGTCCATACCTTCGACTTGAGTGTAGCCTTGGGCGACTAGACGAGCTTTGTTGCGGACGACTTGAACATCTTCATCTTGCTTGTTGCAAAACACCCATTTGGTACCGATGATGTTGTGGTTGTTGTCGGGCTACTCGACCAATGTCCACACTTGATTTCTCTCAAAGTTGTGTAGCTCTTCATGCATTGCGTTTATCCAATCCGGATCTTCCAATGCTTCCTCAACCTTCATAGGTTCAATGCTAGAGATGAATGAATAATGTTCACAAAAGTTAGCTAGACGAGTTTTAGAGCGAGTGATTCTCCCGGTTTGGATATCATTGTAGATTTTCTCGACGGGATGGTCTTTGGCGACTCTTGCTCGAACTCGTGGGAGCTTTTGCTTTGTTCGGGGTGGAACATCTTCTTCATCTTGTTCTTCTTCTTGGCCTTCTTCATTGTTGACGTTGTCGTTCTCTTGTCGTGGTGGAGAAGGTGGTTGATGAGGTTCGTCCTTGTTTTCTTCGTCTTGGTGTGTCCCACTCGTGGATGCTTCCATGTCAACTCTTGGTTCACCTTGTCGTGAGGTAGAAGCTTCCACTTGGACGGACGAGGTACTCTCCTTCACCTCCGTTGGACGAATCTTGCTGATAGACAAGTCTTGGATTGCTTCCGAAGGGTCTTTGTCTCCTACATCAATTGGCAATTGCTCTACTTGCGAGCCGTTAGATTCATCAAACTTCACATCTACCGTCTCTTCAACCTTTCGGGTGAAGTTGTTGTAGACACGGTAAGTGTGAGAGTTTGAGCCATAACCAAGTAGGAAACCTTCATGAGATTTAGGAGCAACTTTAGAACGACGATGCTTGTCAAGAATGTAGCACTTTGAGCCGAATTGTAACACCCCGGATGTAACTTTCCATATTTGTAACTCCAACTCTTGCCATTTTCGGCTATGTGTTATGATATTCCCTTCGTGGTCGGGTTTTGTTTCTCCGTGTTGCATTTTGTTCATGTCATGCATCTCATATTATGTCATCATGCGCATCTCATTTGCATACGTGTTCGTCTCATGCATCCGAGCATTTTCCCCGTTGTCCGTTTTGCAATCCGGCACTCCCACCTCCTCCGGCGCACCCCTCTTGTTTCTTTTCGTGAGCGGGTGTTAAACATTCTCGGAATGGACGAGTCTTGTCAAGTGGCCTTGGTATACCACCGGTAGACCACCAGTCAAGTTTCGTTCCATTTGGAGGTCGTTTGATACTCCAACGGTTAACCGGGTAACCGCAAAGTCCTTTTTGTGTGTTGCAGAAAAAAAAACCCCTCCTAATAGCCCAAAACCCCTCTAAGTCACTTCCATGCTCTAGGTCGTTCGATCACGATCGTGTGGGCGAAAACCGTACTCCATTTGGAGTCTCCTAGCTCCCTCTACCTATAAAAACACCTCCCCCCTCCGAATATCTTCGTAGACCAAACCCTAACAAATCGCCCCCGCGCCGCCGGACGCATCCCCGCCGCCGCGCCCGGCCAACCAGGGGCCGCCACGTCAGCGGGCCGTACGCCGCGCCGCCGAAGCCCGCGAGGCCCGAGGTCGGCCCCCGTGGCCCGCCCGTCGCCCGCTGCCGCCCGTCGCCCTCGCCCGCGGCTCCCCGCCGCCGTTCCCGGCCGCCGCCGCAGCTCGCCGGCCGGCGCCTCGCCGCCCCGACGTCGGCTCCGCCGCCCGGCCGCGCCCGCATTCCCGCGGCGCCCCGCTCCTCCTCGCCGTCCTCCTCCTCTCCTCCGCCGGCCGCCATCCCCTCCGGCCGCCCTCTGCTCCGGCGAGCCCGAGCTCGAGCTCGAGGCCCGATCCAGATCCACAGTGCGTTGACTTCTCCTCTCCCCCGATTTTTCTCTAAGTCCCGAATATTTTATCATATCTTGCTCTGTTCGTCGCATCATAACTCTCTGCATATAGCTCCGTTTCATGCATGTAATATATCGAAATGTTCGCCTCGAGATGCTATTCATTTTGTTCCATTATGCCATGTTCATTTGAGCCCATCTTGATGCCCAAATCTCTGGTGCAAGAATGCTATATGCTGTTAACTGCTGTTACTTATCAGAACATGAGGATTTGTTATTTTTGTTGCTATTGATGTGTGCATGTTGTTGGCATGAGCTCTACATGTGTTTTGATGTATGCCATGTCATCTTTACAGAGGTGTATGCCATGTATTTTTGTGATCTATGTGGTAACTAGCACAAGCATGCAAACTAGGCTTCGTGATGTTTCTGATTTCAGGGACTTAGTAATTTTGCCAAGTCTGTGACTGCTGTTATTTTGTTGCTATGTATCCGTGTGGCTACAGAGAGATCCATGCTCCTTTTGGTTATGTTCAGTAAGGATGTTTTCTAGATATAGTTGTGCTCTATCCGTCCATGCCCCTATTTGCAATTATGGAGTGCCATAACATGTCTTAATCTTGCTCTATTTTTCTATAAAATATTTCTGGCAGATTGTTTACGTGTTATTCAATTTTGCCAAGGTTGTTGTAGTTGTTTCATTCATGCTATGACTTTGCTCTTGCCATGGATAGCTTCATAAACATGCCATCTTTCTGTAGGTATGATTGTTTTGTCATGTATTGCTTTGTGATGAGTGCATCAAGCTCACAAAGATACCTTCATGATACTGTTTCTGCCATGCTCTGTTTTCTGCCAAGTCTGAAACCCGTTAACAAACTTGCTATGTTTACATGGTTGCCATCATATCGTCTGGTCCTTTTTGGCTCATGGTCAGTAAGGGACTTTTGTTCTATGCATTTATTATATTCATACCATGTCTTGTTTTGCTATGTTAAGTTCCTGTAGCATGTTGCTTTCATGCTCTGAACATTACTACCTGATGCTGTTTATGCCATGTCCAGTAATTTCACCAAGTCTGTGAACCTGTTATCTTTTGCACTTTTGCCACGCTTGTTTCAACCTGTTATGTTGTGAACTAGCCATAGCTCAGTGTTCATCTTTTGTCAAGAATCTCCTGTAGATTACATTCATATGCTTTTTTGTTATGTTGGAGTGTTGTAGCATAGTTACTTGATGCATTCTAAGTGCTATCTTGCTGTTAATCGCAGATTCATGTCATTCTTGTTTTGCTTGCCATTTGCAAACCGTGCATCCGTTTCCGGTGATCTTTGTATCAATTTCGACCGAAATCATCTCATCTTTCCAGTGGCATGCTTGGTTTGCCAAGTTACTACCTTGTTCATCATTTTTCTTCCGGAGCACGCATATGCATCGCATATCATATCTTGCATATCATACATGTTTTGCATCATGTTGCTTGTGCATTTCCTGTGATTGATTGTGGTTCCATTGCTTGTGTTCTTGCTGTGGGTAGAGCCGGGAGACGAGTTCGTGAATGAGGAACTTGTTGAGTACGCTTACGAGGATCAAGCTTTCGACAACTCTGAGAACCTTGCAGGCAAGATGACCATACCCTCGAAATCACTTCTATCTTTGCTTTGCTAGTTATTAGTTCTATTGCCATGCTGCGCTACCTACCACTTGCTATATCATGCCTCCCATATTTGCCATGTCAAGCCTCTAACCATCCTTTCCTAGCAAACCGTTGTTTGGCTAAGTTACCGCTTTTGCGCAGCCCTTCTTATAGCGTTGCTAGTTGCAGGTGAAGTTGAAGTTGGTTCCATGTTGGAACATGGATATTATTTTGGAATATCACAATATCTCTTATTATATTAATGCATCTATATATTGGGTAAAGGGTGGAAGGCTCGGCCTTATGCCTGGTGTTTTGTTCCACTCTTGTCGCCCTAGTTTCCGTCATACCGGTATTATGTTCCTTGAGTTTGCGTTCCTTACGCGGTTGGGTGATTTATGGGACCCCCTTGACAGTTCGCCTTGAATAAAACTCCTCTAGCAAGGCCCAACTTTGGTTTTACTATTTGCCAACTAAGCCTTTTCCCTTGGGTTTTCGCGAGCCCGAGGGTCATCTTTATTTTAACCCCCGGGCCAGTGCTCCTCCGAGTGTTGATCCAAACTAGATCACCGTGTGGGACCGTCCCTTGGCAACTTGGGTTACGTTGGTACCTGTACGCTTAGCTTATCCGGTGTGCCCTGAGAACAAGATATGTGCAGCTCCTATCGGGATTTGTCGGCACAGCGGGTGATCTTGCTGGTCTTGTTTTACCATTGTCGAAATGTCTTGTAAACCGGGATTCCGAGACTGATCGGGTCTTTCCGGGAGAAGGTTTATCCTTCGTTGACCGTGAGATCTTATGATGGGCTAAGTTGGGACACCCCTGCAGGGTATTATCTTTCGAAAGCCGTGCCCGCGGTTATGAGGCAGATGGGAATTTGTTAATGTCTGGTTGTAGAGAACTTGTCACTTGACTTAATTAAAATACATCAACCGTGTGTGTAGCCGTGATGGTCTCTTCTCGGCGGAGTCCGGGAAGTGAACACGGTTTGAGTTATGCATGAACGTAAGTAGTTTCAGGATCACTTCTTGATCATTTCTAGCTTCGCGACCGTTAAGTTGCTTCTCTTCTCGCTCTCACTTGCGTATGTTAGCCACCATATATGCTTAGTGACCTCATTACACCATCCTTTCCTATAAGCTTAAATAGTCTTGATCTCGCGGGTGTGAGATTGCTGAGTCCTCGTGACTCATAGATTCTACCAAAACAGTTGCAGGTGCCGACGATGCCAGTGCAGATGACGCAACCGAGCTCAAGTGGGAGTTCGACGAGGAACGTGGCCGTTACTATGTTTCGTTTCCTGATGATCAGTAGTAGAGCCCAGTTGGGACGATCGGGGATCTAGCATTTGGGGTTATCTTATTTTCATTTGGATTTGACCGTAGTCGGTCTATGTGTGGATTTTGGATGATGTATGAATTATATTTATGTATTGTGTGAAGTGGCGATTGTAAGCCAACTCTCGTTATCCCATTCTTGTTCATTACATGGGATTGTGTGAAGATGACCCTTCTTGTGACAAAACCACAATGCGGTTATGCCTCTAAGTCGTGCCTCGACACGTGGGAGATATAGCCGCATCATGGGCGTTACACGAATACTCGAAAGTATCCAACTTGGGGTTTGTTACCGGTGAGGAGCTCGTATGCCGTCTTGCCAAGTAGCTTGTGAAGATACAAGCGATTTGTTGCATGACAAGCCGTCTCAACCGCTTCCGCCCAAAATTGTTTTGGAGTCTTGTACTCATCAAGCATCATTCTTGCCATCTCAATAAGAGTCCGGTTCTTCCTCTCAACAACTATGTTTTGTTGAGGCGTGTACGTAGCCGAGAACTCGTGTGAAATCCCTTCTTCGTCAAGAAAGGTATCCACATTTGCGTTCTTGAACTCCGTTCCGTTGTCGCTCCGAACCTTCTTGATCTTCACGTCAAATTGATTTTGGGCCTTCCTAGCGAAGTTTTAGAAGATCTTTTGGACCTGCGATTTATCATCAAGAAAGAACACCCACGTAAATCTTGAAAAATCTTCGACTATGACTAGACCAAATGAGTTACCACCGAGACTTGTAAGGATTGGGACCAAAGAGATCCATGTGAAGTAGCTCAAGCGGTCTTCTCGTGGTCATGATGTTCTTCACGGGGTGACTCCCTCCAACTTGTTTTCCTGCCTGACAAGCACCACAAAGTCTATCCTTGTCAAATATAACATCTTTTACTCCAAGGATATGATCACCTTTAATAAGCTTATCAAGATTTCGCATGCCCGCATGACCTAACCTTCTATGCCACAACCAGCCTTTAGAAGATTTAGCAATTAAGCAAGTTCTAGGTTGAGCCTTTTTAGTAAAATCAACAATGTAAAGATCACCTCTACGTATATCGGTAAAGACCATTTTATGATTATCTCTAGGAAACACTTGGCAATCTACTTCAGTAAATAGGACATTGAAACCGAAATCAGCAAGTCTAGATACTGAAAGTAAATTGTACCCAAGAGATTCAACGAGCATGACATTTTGTATAGAGCTATCATATGAGATGGCCACCTTACCAAGGCCAACCACCTTATCCTTTGAGTTATCACCGAAAGTGACATACTTTCGAGGGCCGTCGTTTTCCGCAAGCTCACAAAACATATCTTTGTCTCCGGTCATATGATCAGTACATCCACTATCAAGGACCCACTCCTTTCCTCCAACCATGTAGCCACGAAGATTTGCCATAAGACCAAAGTGTCTCATCGCATCATCATCCTCATCATAATATCCATGTTCAACATCGTCTTGTGATTGACCAACTCCTAGAGAAGGTAATTCATTAGATAAATGATCATCACAATGGTCATCTTTATGAATTCTAATAGCTTCGGAAATGATATTGCTAATAATTCCAACATCTCCTTTGGCACGCATGAGATCACGAAGCTCAAATAGACAATCATCAAACTTAGGATCACTAGTACTCATCTTACTCAAGGAAATAGACTTATGGAGAATTTCGTCTAAGTTTTGCAAGGAATAGTTTGGAAATATTTCCTCAAGAAATCTCCATATAGTATAGGCACAATCAAGAGTAGGTAAACTAGCAAACAAATTTTTGGGCAATCCTCTAATGATAAGATTGATAGTTCTAAGATTGCGAATCATGTCAAGATCCTCATCGGGTGTGGGATGCAAAGGGTCAATATGAGGTGCACAAGGGCTAGTAATGTACTTGTTCAAATGATATTCATTCAAAATCTCAAGCATTTCATTTTTCCACTCATGGAAGAACTCTCCATCAAGAATAGGCACTCTATGTCTAAGACTCCCCAGTGTAGACACATCCATCTTCCTCCAATGGTGGTTAAACCAAAGCAGTGGAGAACAAAGCTCTGATATCAATTGAAAGGATCAAGAAGAGGTGTCTAGAGGGGGGTGAATAGACTCTAAGTAAGAAAAGTTGCAGTTTTTTAATTCTTTAAGTTGAAGTGGAGTTTTGGCACAAGTTTAAACATTCACAATACATATCAAGCAAGCATGACAAGAGTATATGAGCAGCGGAAAGTAAATCATGCAAGTTGCAAGAAAGTAAAGGGATGGGATTGGAGTGTGCAAACGCAATTTGGAGACACGGAGAATTTTTATCCGTGGTTCCGATAGGTGGTGCTATCGTACATCCATGTTGATGGAGACTTCAACCCACGAAGGGTAATGGTTGCACGAGTCCATGGACGGCTCCACCCACGAAGGGTCCACGAAGAAGCAACCTTGTCTATCCCACCATGGTCGTCGCCCATGAAGGACTTGCCTCACTAGGGTAGATCTTCACGAAGTAGGCGATCTCCTTGCCCGTACAAACTCCTTGGTTCAACTCCACAATCTTGACGGAGGCTCCCAAGTGACACCTAACCAATCTAGGAGACACCACTCTCCAAGAGGTAATAGATGGTGTGTTAATGATGAACTCCTTGCTCTTGTGCTTCAAATGATAGTCTCCCCAACACTCAACTCTCTCTCTCATAGGACTGGATTTGGTAGAAAGATGATTTGAGTGGAAAGCAACTTGGGGAAGGATAGAGATCAAGATTTATGTGGTTGGAATGGAATATCTTGAACCTCAACGCAAGTGTAGGTGGTTCTCTCTCAGAAAATGTATGTTGGAAGTGTAGGCATGTTCTGATGGCTCTCTCCACGAATGAAGAGTGGATGGAGGGGTATATATATCCTCCACACAAAATCTAACCGTTACACACAATTTACCAAACTCGGTGGGACCGATTCAGAGAACTCGGTGGGACCGATTTGGTTCATAATGTGACCGTTAGGATTTTCGGTGGGACCGACATGTCAACTCGATGGGACCGATTTCATTAGGGTTAGGGCATAACGTAATCTCAGTGAGACCGATTACACAAACTCGGTGGGATCGATTTTGGTAATAGACTAACCAGAGAGTTGGTCAGGCAAACTCGGTGGGACCGATTCGCTCATCTCGGTTGGACCGAAACGTTACAAAAAGGAGACAGAGAGTTTGCATTGCGAACTCGGTGAGACCGATCGCATATCTCGGTGAGACCAAGATTATTGCAATATGCAACAGAGAGTTTGCAATCCCGTCTCGGTGAGACCGAGATCCCTATCGGTGAGACCGAATTGACTAGGGTTTCTGGCAGTGGCTATGTCAAGAGAACTCGGTGGCGCCGGATAGAAAGTTTTGGTGGGGCCGAGTTTGACTTTTGGTTTGGGACATATGTGGATGTGAGAAAGTGGTTGAGGGCTTTGGAGCATATCACTAAGCACTTTGAGCAAGCAAGCCATTAAGCAACACCTCACCCCCTCTTAATAGTATTGGCTTTCCTATGGACTCAATGTGATCTTGGATCACTAAAATAGAAAATGCAGAGTCTTGAGCTTTGAGCTTGAGCCAATCCTTTGTCCTTATCATCTTGAAGGGGTTCCACATCTTCTTGTCCACGCCACTCCATTGTTGAACTTATCTGAAATATACTAGGTGAAAACATTAGTCCAACAAGAGATATGTTGACATTAATTACCAAAATCACCCAGGGAGCACTTGTGCTTTCAGTAGGCACCCGCCAATCCCGAGCGCAGGCTCGTCGACGTCGGGACCATCGCACCCGTCGACCCAGCGGGGGTCGTCGTGGCACCATTCGACGATGACGCGCGCATCTTCCCCTCTCCCGTCCTCCGGGGCTCACCGTCGGCTTGGACGTGCTCGAGGGTCAGAAGAGGCCATTGAGACGCCGTCGGGGTATTGATTCTACTGCGCTCGCACCGGCTGACGTGGCGGGGACTGCATCGTGGGGGTGGCCCCCTCCGTACGACCAGCAGCATGAGCCATCGTCGTCGCTTGGGGAGGCCGTGGCGGGCCAGCTCACTGCGAGCCCCCAGCCTCGGTGAAACTGAGCAGACTCTAGATGGGAGCACACCACTCGTCCATCTGCTCGGCCGCTGGTGGAAACCTCAGCAGCAGTTGGGCCCACGCCATGGCTTCCGTAGCAGTACTTGGCATAGGTGATGATGATGTCGATCGCACCGTCGCTCGGCTCCTGACGGTGCCAGCAGCGATAGTACCATGTCCCCGCTGCTGCGGGGTGGCCACCTGGATGGCATGGTGACACGGCGATGGCGCTCGAGGGCCAGCGGCTTCGTCAAGCGAAGCGACTTGGTCGACTCGCCCAGCGGGAGGTGCACGCAATGTAGTCGCTCCGTGGTGGGAGCGGCCAGAGGGCGGCAATTCTCCTCGGACCGAGCGCCATCGCTGCGGCTGTGCCCGTCGGTGAGAGGAAGGGGCGTGGACAGAGTAACCCCTTCACTCGTACCTCGCGGAGCGTGGCCATTGGGTGTTGCTGATGCCGCTCTCCTCCGGTGTCTCTTCCTCCTGCTTCGGCCGCTGGGGAAGTGGTGACGGTGCCGCCTGCTCCGACCACATCCTGTAAGTGCATCTAGTGCCCCTTAGTGATTTTGGTGTATTGAAGACTTATAGGTTAAGGGACTAATGCGTTTGTGAGTGTACACAGATCAATAAGTCTATGAGGAGTTTGATAATTACAGAGAAAGTCGACCCCTAAAAATGAAGTTCTTCGACTGAAGACTTTGGATTTCTGAAGACTTTCTGAAGACTTTGAAAGTGAAGAAATTGGTGTGACCTTGAAGACTTGGTATTCATTTGAGGAACATGAAGCGTGAAGACTTTTGTTTTCGTAGTTTCATTTTTCTCTTTCTTGAGTCATATGAAACACTGTACTGTTAAAGGGGGTCGAGGAAATACTAAGGAAAAATTTCCATGTGATGCTCAACTCAAAATCCTACACCTACCAATCCCTTAGAGTGAAGCCATTGGAAATTTCATACAGTTCAGTCATATTCTTCAGTGACAGAGACGAAGTTCTTCTGGTCTCTGAGGAATTTGTTCTGACTGAGGAGTTAGGAATTCGCCAGTGCGGATTGCCTACACAGTGAGGAACATGATAGCCCTGAGGAATTTGAACCTCAAATTTCCGACCGTTGCTGTGCTATGCGCCAGCTGTCCCAAAATATCTACCCACCTAACGGTCATATCATTGAAGGGCATTTATGTCTTATCATGTGGGCTGCTCCCTAGGCTATAAATAGCCGCCCCCTACAACCACTAGCTGGTTGGCTGCTCCGAGAGAAACTGACACTTGTCATTTGAGAGCATCCCATCCTCCGAGGACTTTGAGCAAAAATCATCAAGTGAGGAAAAACCCCAAACCCAAACACCTACAAACCCAAAGTGATTGAGCATCACTGAAGAGATTGATCCTGCGTGGATCCGACGCTTGTTACCTTTGAAGACTGTGCTTCTTCCAGACGGTTAGGCATCATGGTCTAGAGCATCCAAGAGGAAATTGTGGATCGCCGAGTGACTGAGTTTGTGAAGGTTCGGAAGTCACCTGAAGACTTACCACGAGTGATTGGACGAGGTCTGTGTGACCTTAGTTCAAGGAGAATACGGTGAGGACTAGGTGTCCTGGACTGTGTGTTCAGGACTGGGTGTCCGGTACTGTGTGTCCTCAGGTTTAAATACCTAGCCGCTCCAACCAGATGTACAACTGAGACAGCAGTTGGAACTGGTCTATCAAATCATTGTCTTCACCAAGCCAACTGGTTCTATTTCCTCAACTCTTTCATTTCCTCATTCCTGTGTTGTGCAATTGTTCATATCTGTGTTTGAAGACTTTGACTGAAGACTTTCTCAATTTCCTCAGTTCAATTTCCTCAGTCTGTTTGTCTTCATCCTGTGTTATCCTGTGTTTACGCTTTCTGTACTCTGTGCTTGTTTTCATTTCATCATGATGACTATGCTTGTGTTCTGCTATGCATACTTTTGAGTACTTATTCCGCTACAAGTAGTTCTTCGCTAAGGAATTCCCTTGTTCTGTGTGATTTTGGTTTAACCACCTGGAGTTTTAGTTATGTCGACCACAGGTATGAAGAAAGTGACATGTCCCATCTTTGACGGTCATGATTATCCCAAGTGGAAGGCCATGATGAAGAAGCGCCTCATGGCGATGAACAGCGAACTGTGGACCGTCACTGAGATTGGTCTTACCGATCTGTGAAAAACGGCGGAAGTTGATGACATTCGCAAGTACACTCTTCTCAACCTCACGGCGAAGGGCGTCATCTGCTCTTGTCTATCTCAAAATCAGTTCAGGAACGTTATGCATCTCGATCATGCGAAGCTTATCTGGGACCGTCTCTCTGATGTCTATGAAGGTCATCGAACCCGTCATGATCATTGGTTTGAGGACTTCAAGGAATCTCTCAAATCAATGACATTCGAACCAGAATCATCATCATCCTCACCATGCCTTATGGCAGATGGTGAAAAGGTAACTGAATGCTATCTGTCTGAATCTAGTGATGATGAATCTGATGATGAATTAGGACCCAGTTATGTCAAGCTTGTTTCCCTTGCCGCTAAACAACAAAGAGCTTCGGAAAAGGTTCAAAACATGCTTAGTAAGAGCGATGATATGTTGGGTGAAGAAATGGATCAGTCAAAAGCTTTGGCTGAAAGTCTTCAGAGACTTCATACTAAGTATGACACCCTTCAAGGTCATCATAACACTCTTTTGTCTGATCATGAGAAGCTTTCTTATGAATTTCTTCAAAGAAAGCAAGATCTAGAGAAGCTAAAAGTGAGTTATGAAGATCTTCAGAAGGAGCGCGATTCATTACTTGCTCAACAAATCAGCGCTGCTCAGGAAGAATTTGTTCCTCCATGTTTGAAATGCATTGAACGTGAATCTGCTAATTCTTCACCTGAATGTTCAAATGCTTCTAATGCTACAAATTCTTCAACTGTCTCTGCTATCACTAATTCCTCATCTGAGGGCATTGCTAGTATCACTGACGATGCAGGGCTGAAGGAATTGTACATGACAGGCATGTACAAAAGCCTCAAAGGGCATCAGACTCTTTGTGATGTGCTTAAAAAGCAGATCCTCAACAGGAACCCTAGGAAAGAGGGTATTGCCTTTGAGAGGAAACTCAATGCTGATGGTACATATTGGAAGCCTGAGCAGTACCCCAAAACCTCATGGGTTGCTGCAAAGGGACCTCCAGTTGATCCATCTAATTTATCTGGCTTTACATGTGAATCTTCTCATTCTTCTGATGAGTCATTTGACTCCAACTATAAACTGTTCAAAAATCAGAATGGTGAAGTATTTGCTAGATATGTTGGCACTAACTGCAGGAACGGTTCCCCTATGAAGAAAATCTGGGTTCCCAAAAGGTGCCTTGAAAGTCTTCAGGTGAATATCCTCATGACACCACCTGTGAGGAATAGGAACCCCAGATCAAATTCTTCACATGGACCAAATTCTTCATATGGATCCAAGTCCTCATACGGACCAAATTCCTCACATGGATCAAATTCCTCAAGAGGATCAAAGTCCTCATATGATTATCATCATGCTAACAACTCTGTTTCGCAGGGAAGAGCCAAGGGCTATGAATATGAGCATTATTCTTCTAATCATTATGTTCATAAGTCCTCGAAGAATTTCTCTGCTTATTCATATGCTTACCCTAACTCCTCTTATGTAAAACGAAATGGATTGGCTTCTATGCCACCTTTCTCATATGGAGCTCACAGAGTGATGAACTCTTTGCCACCCCTTCAGATGTGGGTGGTGAAGAAAAAGAACTAATCTCTTCTGCAGGGTCAGGTCTCCAGACGTACTTGAACATCTGAAGAATTTGCTGGAGACCTGAAGTTTGCCTGAAAGGACGCAGGCTAATCATGAAGAAATGAACTTTCATTTCTCACGTCCTCATACTGCTTTATCTGTTCTATTGCTTGATGAAATTGATCTGATGAATTGATGTCATATTCTTCACTGATGAAGTATATGAAGTTCGTAAGCTGTCACAAATGACGCATCTCTCTATGGGCTTGTTATTGTTGATGATTACTCTCGTTACACATGGGTACACATTATTACTTACAAACATGAAGTGCAGGAAGTCTTCAAACGATTTTCCTCGAGGGCTTCAACCAACTTCGGTGTGAAGATCAAGCACATGAGAAGTGACAACGGAACTGAGTTCAAGAATTCTGGTCTTGATGACTATCTTGATGAACTTGGTATTACTCATGAGTTATCTGCTCCTTACACTCCTCAGCAAAATGGCGTCGTGGAGCGCAAGAACAGAACTCTCGTTGAGATGGCTCGCACTATGCTTGATGAGTACAAGACGCCTCATCACTTCTGGATTGAGGCAATTTATACTGCGTGCCACATCATCAACAGGGTATATCTTCACAAATTCTTCAAGAAGACTGCCTATGAACTCCACACTGACAAGAAACCCAATGTGAGTTATTTCAAAGTCTTCGGTGCTAAATGTTGGATTAGAGATCCTCATCACAATGCTAAATTTGCACCGAAAGCACATGAAGGTTTTATGCTTGGTTACGGAAAGGACTCGCACACCTACAGAGTCTTCAACACCGTTCTTCACAAGGTTGTTGAAACTGTAGATGTGCGGTACGATGAAACTAATGGCTCGCAAAGAGAGCACCTACCCTCTGTGATAGATGAACCAGCACCTGAGGAAACTATCAAATTCAAGGCTACTGAGGATGTCATTCCTACCGAAGAATCTGCTGAAGAATTCATTCCATAACGTGAAGAACGTCGAGCTAATGCACCTGAAGAAATTGCTGAAGAAAATGGTGCTGAAGAAAATGCTGATCAAATTCCTCGACGACAACCTACTCATCCTCGTGTTGCAAAAGAAGTGCAAGTTGAGAAGATCATCGATGACATTGAAGCACCAGGTCCTCTCACACGCTCAAAAGCTTCACATTTATCTAACTTTTGTGGGCACTATGCTTTTGTCTCTATCTCAGAGCCCACTAAGGTAGATGAAGCATTTCTGGAGCCTGAGTGGATTCAGGCCATGCAAGAAGAATTACATCAGTTCGAGCTCAACAATGTTTGGGAACTGGTCAATCGTCCAGATCCTCGCAAACACAATATCATTGGCACAAAGTGGATCTACCACAACAAGCAAGATGAAAATGGCCTTGTGGTGAGGAATAAGGCACGGCTAGTAGCTCAAGGCTACACACAGGTTGAAGGAATTGATTTCGATGAAACTTTTGCACCTGTTGCTAGACTTGAAGCTATTCGCATATTACTTGCTTATGCTAACCATCATGATATCACCTTATATCAAATGGATGTAAAAAGTGCATTCCTCAATGGTAAGCTTGAGGAAGAAGTATATATTGCTCAACCCCCAGGTTTTGAAGATCCTAAGCATCCTGACAAAGTCTTCAGACTAAATAAGGCCCTCTATGGCCTCAAGCAGGCCCCTCGGGCGTGGTATGATACTTTGAAGGAATTCCTCATGAAGAAAGGCTTCAAACCCGGTTCACTCGACCCTACTCTTTTCACTAAATCATATGATGATGAATTGTTTGTATGCCAAATATATGTTGATGACATCATCTTTGGCTGTACTGACCAACGTTATAGTGATGAATTTGCCTATATGATGAGTGAAGAATATCAAATGTCTATGATGGGAGAGTTGAAATTCTTCTTAGGTCTTCAAATTCGTCAATAGCGCAATGGCATATTCATATCTCAGGAGAAATACCTCAAGGATGTACTGAGGAAATTCGGCATGCAAGATTGCAAAGGCGTCAAAATTCCTATGCCCACAAATGGCCATCTGTGCACTGATGAAAATGGTATTGACTTCGATCAAAAGGTATACCGCTCCATGATTGGTTCTTTATTGTACTTATGTGCATCTAGGCCAGATATTATGCTTAGTGTTTGCATGTGTGCCCGATTTCAAGCTACACCGAAGGAATCACACCATAAGGCTGTGAAACATATTCTTCGATATCTAGCTCACACACCAACACTAGGATTATGGTACCCCAAGGGCTCGGCTTTTGATCTCGTTGGATATTCTGACTCTGACTATGCTGGTGATCGTGTGGATCGCAAGTCAACATCTGGTACATGTCATTTCCTCGGACGATCTTTGGTCTGTTGGTCCTCGAAGAAACAGAACTGCGTATCACTGTCTACTGCTGAAGCTGAGTACATTGCTGCTGGTTCTTGCTGTGCTCAATTGCTGTGGATGAAGCAAACTCTCAAGGACTACGGCGTCAACGTGAAGAATGTGCCTCTCTTCTGTGACAATGAGAGTGCCATCAAGATTGCTCACAACCCAGTTCAGCACTCGAAGACAAAGCACATTCAGATTCGTCATCATTTTCTTCGCGATCATGTGTTGAAGGGCGACATTTCTATTGAGCATGTGAAGACTGAAGAACAGCTAGCCGATATCTTCACAAAGCCCTTGGATGAGAAGAGATTTAGCAAGTTGCGGTGTGAGCTAAATATCTTAGAATCTTCGAATGTTCTTTGAAAAGGACACTCATCCTAACACTTATGCAAAATTGATGACTTAGATGTGCAACACATGAAGAAACGTTTTTCTTCAATCAATGAAGAATAACACTCTAAGTGTGAAGAAATTAATGAAGAATTTGATTCTCAGAACCCTACGACAATTGTACGCGGTGTCTGAAATCATCATTCTTATACGGTGGGTCACGCCACCACCAAAAGTTGAAAATCTTCAATTTGAGTTTTTCTTCAGTTTTGAAATTCCTCAGTTGTTCATATTCTTCAACTTTGCAAAATCTTCACTGTTTCCGTTGTTTCTCTTCATTGGCTATATATATATAATATATATATATATATATATATATGAGTTTATGTCCTCTACAGCATTCACTTATGGCTAATTCTTCAAGTTGGTTTTTCTGCTAAGTGAATGTGATCGGACCCTTCCCCCTCTATGCTATACTCAACCCAATCTATTCACAAATTCTTCATGTGCATTCTATTTGAAACTCGTTCAAAATCTTCACTGTGTCCTTGACAGCTGAAGAATTTGCAAACGGAACTTTTAACTTATCTTATCCAAATTTTCGGCTTTGCCGCTCAAACCGTTCCGCTTCCCACGATATACTTATCTATTCACCCATGATCTAACAAGATCTCCACTTCTCAGTACATGGGTGACACATGTCATGCGAATGAGAAGGGTCAGGGGCACGTTCGTCCAATTTCTTCAGGCGAACCATTTTTCACCGTGGCTATAAATACCCCCTCTCCCCTGCCTCACTTCTTTTACTCCGCTCGACCTCTCTCCAAGATCGAGCTTCTCAAACCCTAGCGCCGCCCCTACATCATCGTCGCCGGTGACGAAGAGCTTCATTGCCTCGACCTCGTCGCCGCCGTACTCACGCCGGCCGTGGAAATCTTCACTCCGCCGCCGCCGTAGCCGTCTTCCTCCACCAAGTTAGGGCGTGGAAGATCTGCACAGACGAGCTTCACTTCTCCACATCCCAGTTCGTCGTGTTCTTCGTTCGGGGTAATTAAAAGTTACTTTTACTGCCCACTTTGATTCAAATGTTTACTACAAAATCTTCAAAGGTGTTTTTCTTCAAATCCTCACACACTAAACACCTCACATGTCATCTGCTCTTGATTCGTTTCTCTAAGCATCACTTTTCTTCAAGATTCCTCAATTGTGTGGATCTTCGATCTATACAACTCTGGAACCTAAGACAAAGAACGCTTAGTGAAATTCTTCAAGACTCATCTGGTCAAATTCCTCAAACTTGTTCTTATTGAAAAACCTTCTGAGAACGCATATGACCTCTCCAAATTCCTCGCAACTATACTCTGTTCACAGGTACTCATGTCCGCTGCTGAATCACTAGGTTCTCATCAACTTAACTCATTTGCAGCATTCCTTGAAGAAAAGTTGCATACTTCTTCAGAGAGTTCAATTGTTCAAATTCCTCAACTAAAGAAAATGGCTAATGAAAAGAGGCCACAGAAAGGAGGAAAGAAGCCTGAGGTCAATACTGCCTTTGAAATCCCTGAGGACATTTATGCTGGGTACTGCACACCCCCTGAGGAAGATAAAAATCAGCGCAAGGTGCGCATTCAGAGGATAGAAAGGAGATGGGCAAAAGAGTGGAGGGAGTACAGGTATGTGACTCCAAAATACATGAAGAAATTCGTTGTTACTCCTCCATGCTCAAGATCTCCATTGGCACCTGGCCAAGAGGAAGATCCCACTAGCACCAAGTGCGGTGAGGATTTTCCTGAGGAATGGGCCAAGCGCCAAGCCAAGTTGGCCAAACAGGCAAAAGATGCAGTGAAGAAATTCAACGAAGATTCCACTGATGCTGCTGCTGAGGCCTCTGTAAGGCCGAAGAAATCCATGGCAAAGAAGCCTGCGCACAAGCCAAGTGCCTCTTCTTCAATGCCCTCACGGCCAATTTCCTCAGCTCAGCCCTCACGGCAAATTCCTCAAGCCACTCCTGCTCCTCCAAAGTCCTCAGCTGCTCCGACAAAATCCTCAGCACCTGTGTATCTCGCGACGTGCCAAAGGACTACAGGCATCTCCATTGCCTCAGGAGCTTCAGCTAGTTCCTCAGCTGCACCATATTCTTCAACAGGACCCTCTCTGCTGAAGACAAAGACAACTGCTGGACGAGGCTCTCGCCCAAGTCCTTAGAAGAAGCAGGTCGCCTTCCAAGTACTGTCTGATGAAGACGAAGCTGATGATGAAGAACTTGCTGAAATCATCAGAGACAGGCAAGTCAGGGCCGCCAAAGCCAAGGGCACAGAAGTGCCACTGCTTTTGGATCCAAAGCTGATCCTCGACTATATTGATCTCTGGCACAAGGACCCAAACACTCCTATGCCTGATTTCAAGTTGACACCTGGCCAAAGTCACATGCTGACCCATTTCATCAGTGAAGAAAAATGGAAATATGAGAAGGCCAGGCAGCTCAAGAAAGCACAGTACAGGAAGGAGAAGTTTCTGAAGAACAACGTTGTCTCTATGACAACTGATGAACTCGTAAAGCTCCAGTCTGAAATCAAAGTCCTCAGCGATGATTTCAACGCATACTATGCTGATTGGAAAGGAGCCAAGGTTAGGTTCGTCAATCTGACGAAGACACTCACTTCAAGTGCCGCTGCCCCTATGCATATTGAAGTCACTCCGGCTGAAGCATCTGCTCAGCAAACTGAAGAACATGCCAGCACCGCTGATGACAATCAGGCTGCTAAAGATAATGTGAGTTCCAAGGCTGATGACTGCATTCCAGCCACTGAAGAAATTGCCAGGGCACCCACTAGTGGTGCGCCTGAAGAAAATGAAGAGGTCAGGGCAACTGCATCAGTTGTGCCTGAAGAAACTACACCAAATTCCTCTACTCCACTTGCGCCTAGTCCAACTCCAATCCTTACATCTGCATCAGATGTGAAGAAGACCAAGGCTGCAGAGCATGCAGCAGTGAAGAAAAGGAAAGCATCAGCTTCTTCAGATTCTTCTGCTCCGAAGAAAATGAAGCCTATGACCAGCTTTGCAAACCCTATTGATGATGTTCCAATCTCAATCATGCCATCAAAGGACCTTGTTCCCTTTGGTGAAGAATATGTGATCCCTAGCGGATCTGATGAAGAAACTCCTTCTGCTGCTACGTCAGAGCAGATGGATGAAGAAATTGAAGTGGATGAAATCCCTTCAACCCCAGTTGTTTCCTCGCATGTGCCTCAGTTTACTGCTGAAGAGGTCGGCGTTGAAGAAATTGAAGATGAAGATGTGGACATTGGCTGTACCACACCTGTGATGAATGAAGACTTTTGGGAAAGTCAGCACCCCAATTCTCCACTCTTCACTCCACTGCAGCAAATTCCTCAGTCCCCAGTCACTACAGTTCAAATGGGATCTGATGAAGCTCATGAAGAAATTCCAGCCGCTAGTGTTGAAGAAACTGAAAATGAAGAATTCAAGAACCAGGCTGCCACTGAAGAGGAACCAGAAATTCCTCAGCCTGAAGAACATGAGATTGCGATTCCTGAGGTTGTGATGCAACTCACTGACACTCCTCTGCCCAAACCAAAGGATCCATTCTCCAGGAAGCAAAAATTCAAGATTGATGCCTTCTTTGGCGAGCATGTATTCTTCACTGGTTACAACCCTTATGACTCTGCTCGCATAAGGAAGAGGCATTTCTGGACTGCCAGCCAGGCAAATTTCTATTCCTCAGTGTTGTTCGACAAAGAAAAAGTCTTCGATCATGAGCACATTCCTCACGTGGAGATGGAATCTCTGCCGTGCTTCGTGCCAGTCCTCAGTGTTCTTCATGATGCTGGACTGTTAAATTTCTGCACTGACATCTGTGATTGGAATGAAGAACTTATTCTTCAATTCTATGCGACGCTGCACATCACCGGAAATTCTGAAGATGTGAATTCATGGGTGCTGGACTGGATGTCTGAAAACACTCACTACAAGGCACCAGCTACTGAATTGCTTCGTGCCTTACCTCTCAGTCCGCCCCTTGAAGGTGCTTGTTGCGTCTACAATGAACCTGAGCTAACCAATCACTACATGCAAGTGTTGATGAAGCCTTTGAAGCCAGGTCAGACCTCAAGAACAAAATTCCTTGTGAAGGAATTGTTGTATGTGCCTCGGACTGTCTATCACATTCTGACAAAGACATTGAGTCCAATCAAGGGCCACGACTCAAATGAAGAAGAAGTCGTTGGCATCATAAAGAATCTGCTTTTCAATAGCATTCATGGCATTCCCATCAACTTCCATGATTTCTTCATGAGGACTCTGGCTAATGTCGGCATGTCACCATTTGAGTTGAAGCCTTATGCACCTTGGATTATGAGATTCATCAGGACAAGGTCTTCACTCAACTATAAAGCTGATACACTGAACCATTGCAGCTACTTGCCCCCAATTGAAGTCCTCAAACGGACATTTTCCACAGCTGATGAAAAGGGCAAGGCTACTGCTGTAATTGATGAAGGCATTCGTCCATTGGATGGACAATTTCGCAAGGCTGCATCCTACTCCACCAATGATGACTCTGCTACCCATGACTCTGCCGCCAACGCACCCAAGGAAAATCCTCAAGGCACAGCACCCAGGGTGATGACTGATCGTGAGCTTCTCCTCAGTCTTCACCAGAAGGTTGATCGCAATCATAAATGGGTCAAGCGTCAGTTTGGTTCAATTCTTCACAACATGACTGCTACCCACAATGCAGTGAAGAAAAACCACTACTACCTTCATGAAATCCTCAACCGCACCTGGGCTGTTCTGTCTCAAGTCTATAGTGAAGAAGATCTGAAGACAATGGGTCTCAAGGACGATCTTGACTGGGCTGCACCTCCTCCGAAGAAGTACAAGAAGGTCAAGGTTCCTTCCTTGGTGGCTAGCTCCTATTCTTCATCATGTGACACTGATGAACATGAAGATTTGGACGACACTGCGGCAGGCCCTACTCCAACAATCGACCCCAAAACGCTGATGCTCCTTCATACCTTGATATTCTTCAGGGGCGTTAGTCCTCATTTTCGACCCTTTTGGTCATTTGATGAAAAAGGGGGAGAAATTTGAGTTAGTCTTCAAGCGGGTCTATCTTATATGGGCGTTTTTTTTAAGTTGAAACTCTCGTTCTTTTGAAGACTTTGCTGGATCGAGTTGTAAACTTAAACTTTATGGTGACCTGATACTTTTGCTGTTTCTTCTGCATGCTTATTCCTCGTTAATGTTATTGCACGCATGCTAAATTACATCAGTCACCATATTTCATCATGCATTTAAAATTCTTCATATATTATGTCAAATGCCTGTATGAATTACAAGATATAGGGGGAAATCTCCATGATTCAACTCTTCAAGTGTGCATTGCTTCAAAAGCAAATTCCTCACTATGCACATCTTCAGGGGGAGTTCTTCTATATCTTGCAATCAAATTCCTCAATATCAGTATTTACACTTCATATGTTTATCCCCGTTGAAAACTTAACCTATATTGTCATCAATCACCAAAAATGGGGAGATTGTAAGTGCATCTAGTGCCCCTTAGTGATTTTGGTGTATTGAAGACTTATAGGTTAAGGGACTAATGCGTTTGTGAGTGTACACAGATCTATAAGTCTATGAGGAGTTTGATAATTACAGAGAAAGTCGACCCCTAAAAATGAAGTTCTTCGACTGAAGACTTTGGATTTCTGAAGACTTTCCGAAGACTTTGAAAGTGAAGAAATTGGTGTGACCTTGAAGACTTGGTATTCATTTGAGGAACATGAAGCGTGAAGACTTTTGTTTTCGTAGTTTCATTTTCTCTTTCTTGAGTCATAGGAAACACCGTACTGTTAAAGGGGGTCGAGGAAATACTAAGGAAAAATTTCCATGTGATGCTCAACTCAAAATCCTACACCTACCAATCCCTTCGAGTGAAGCCATTGGAAATCTCATACAGTTCAGTCATATTCTTCAGTGACAGAGACGAAGTTCTTCTGGTCTCTGAGGAATTTGTTCTGACTGAGGAGTTAGGAATTCGCCAGTGCGGATTGCCTACACAGTGAGGAACATGATAGCCCTGAGGAATTTGAACCTCAAATTTCCGACCGTTGCTGTGCTATGCGCCAGCTGTCCCAAAATATCTACCACCTAACGGTCATATCATTGAAGGGCATTTATGTCTTATCATGCGGGCTGCTCCCTAGGCTATAAATAGCCGCCCCCTACAACCACTAGCTGGTTGGCTGCTCCGAGAGAAACTGACACTTGTCATTTGAGAGCATCCCATCCTCCGAGGACTTTGAGCGAAAATCATCAAGTGAGGAAAAACCCCAAACCCAAACACCTACAAACCCAAAGTGATTGAGCATCACTGAAGAGATTGATCCTGCGTGGATCCGACGCTTGTTACCTTTGAAGACTGTGCTTCTTCCAGACGGTTAGGCGTCATGGTCTAGAGCATCCAAGAGGAAATTGTGGATCGCCGAGTGACCGAGTTTGTGAAGGTTCGGAAGTCACCTGAAGACTTACCACGAGTGATTGGACGAGGTCTGTGTGACCTTAGTTCAAGGAGAATACGGTGAGGACTAGGTGTCCTGGACTGTGTGTTCAGGACTGGGTGTCCGGGACTGTGTGTCCTCAGGTTTAAATACCTAGCCGCTCCAACCAGATGTACAACTGAGACAGCAGTTGGAACTGGTCTACCAAATCATTGTCTTCACCAAGCCAACTGGTTCTATTTCCTCAACTCTTTCATTTCCTCATTCCTGTGTTGTGCAATTGTTCATATCTGTGTTTGAAGACTTTGACTGAAGACTTTCTCAATTTCCTCAGTTCAATTTCCTTAGTCTGTTTGTCTTCATCCTGTGTTATCCTGTGTTTACGCTTTCTGTACTCTGTGCTTGTTTTCATTTCATCATGATGACTATGCTTGTGTTCTGCTATGCATACTTTTGAGTACTTATTCCGCTGCAAGTAGTTCTTCGCTAAGGAATTTCCTCACCCACAAATTCCTCAGTGAAGAATTTATAAAAATCGCCTATTCACCCCCCTCTAGTCGATATAACGCACTTTCACATCCCCGGCGGCGTCCACATCCTCGCGCGCCCCCGCATCCCCTGTAGCATCGGCGGCTGCGAGCAGCAGAGCCTTTGAGGTGGATGGTGAGCCGAGGCACCGGATTTCTTCTTGGGCGCCATAGTTGCTGGCACCGTCGAAGACGAAGATGATGATGAAGATGACGCGCTGTACACGCTTTCAGGTTCGCGCAAGTGATCCCCCTGCCTAGCGTGCCAAAGGTGTCGTGGGAAACCACTGCCACCTATGGGACCAAGGGCCCCTTGCTGGTTCAGCAGGGGGGATGTCATGTTGCACAAAGAGCAGAAGAGCGCAGGGCAGCACGACAGAGATCACACGGGCAATTTTACCCTAGTTCGGGCCGCCGTGAGGCGTAAAACCCTACTCCTACTTTGGTGGATTGATGGTGGAAGAATGGTGGTGAGGCGTAGTACACTGCCTGGCAGGGGTTTTCTCAGGGCGACAGTGGCTACGCGCGTATTCGCGTGTGGGTATCTAGTTTTTCCAACCATTTCTACGGTTGCCATGGGCCTCCTTTTATAGTTTAAGGGGTCACCACAATGGAAAAGTAGTCATTATGCATTGATAAGATAGCAAACAGTGTTATCATACCTAACTCTGCAGGCTGACAGGCCGCATTTAATGCACAGCTCAGCGTCACATCGTTGCTTGTCCGGCAAGCCTTGCCGGGCTACTTTGCCAGCTCCATGCCTGCTCGCTTGACACGTCGCAGGACGGGTGTCGTTCGTAGGCATTTCCTGTAGAGAGAGGCTGCCATTTGGCGAGTGGCTGCCACTTAACAACTATGCGGCTTGACACCGCACTGGTCGACGACGTGGGTCGTAGCGGAGTGGTCGGGTGAGGTGGTGTTGCCTCTGCGTGTCTCGGCAGGCCCTGCCGGGATGTCTTGGATGTCTTCTTCTGGGGACGACCCTGCCCTTGTCGAGCTCGCCTCCCGGCAAGGAAGGGTTTTCTCCTGGTGGCATCTTGCTTCTCTGGCTTGATCTTGGTCCTCTTGATCTGCATGGTGGTCCTTCGAATATCTTGATCATTTGCACTATGGTATGGTCTGGTGCTATAATCTTGCTCCCGTGCCTGTGCACAGTCTGGGCAACAGACCCAGGGTTTGTTGCACTAACAGGTGAGAGAGTTGGTGATTACGGCAGCGAAGTTATCGGCGTAGATCAGCGTCACGATGATGGCCCCGGCGGTGTTCTGGTGCCACCGGAAGAGAAGGGGAGAGAGCCCCCCTCCTCCTTCTTCTTCTTCCTTAGCTTCCCCCTAGATGGGCGGACGGTTTCCCCTCTGGTCCTTGGCCTCCATGGCGGCGGAGGGGCGAGAGCCCCTCCGAGATTAGATCTCTCTCTCTCTCTCTCTCTCTCTCTCTCTCTCTCTCTCTCTCTCTCTCTCTCTCTCTCTCTCTCTCTTTGTTTCCTTTTGTTTCTGCATTCCTGTTTTCTGGCCTTCCACCGTTTCTTGAATTCCCCGATATTCATAACTTCGATTGGGCGGAAATTTTAACATGATTTTTATCCGGATATTAGCTTTCTTGCGGCCGAAGAAGCGCACCAACCGCCTTACGGGGAGGCCACAAGCCCCCTGGCAGCACCCAGGGTAGGGGTGCACCTCTAGGGCTTGTGGGCCCCTCGGGCATCATCTCGCGTCGATTATTTTTCCCCCAAAATCACATATATTCCAGAAAAAATCTGTAACGCCCAAGATGCGATTCTATCCCAATCACGTGATGAATTCATGATTGGGGCACAACCGCATTTTGAGCGCATAGCAAGGTGGATATCATTACAACATACCATGTACTGAATAAATAAAAATACAAGATAAAGGCTTACACTCGCCACAAGCTACATCATGAATACAACAGCTCACCAATACATAGCAATCATCATACAGAAGAGCAGGATTCGACTACGGATGAAATTAAACGAAAAAGAAGAACGACATCCACCCTGCTAATCCCAGGCTCCCCGACCCGGAACCTATCCCTTGATCGAAGAAGAAGAAGAACTCCAAAAGCAATCAAGCAACACTCTCACGTCAGATCATCGCATTACCTGTACTAGCAACTGTTGTTGTAGTAAACTGTGAGCCACGAGGACTTAGCAATCCCATTACCATGGGTATCAAGACTAGCAAAGCTTAATGGGTATGGAATGGATAAGTGGTGAGGTTGCTACAAGCGACTAAGCATTGTATGGTGGCTAACTTACGAGTACAAGAATAAGATGAGAAACTACGCAACGGTCGCAAACTAGTAATGATCAAGCAGTGATCCTGAACTACTTACGTTCAAACATAACCCCACTGTGTTATCTTCTCGAACTCACTCGAAAAGGGACGGTCACAGTTACACACGCGGTTGGTGTATTTTAATTCGGATCTGATGTCAAGTTCTCTACAGCCGGATGTTAAAAACTCCCATCTGCCACATAACTGCGAGCACGGCTCTCGAAAGTTTAAACCCTGCAGGGGTGTCCCAACTTAGCCCATGACAAGCTGACGCTCCGCGGAGACAATCCTCCATCGCGGGACATCCGATCAGACTCGGGATGCCGGTGCACAAGACATTTCGACAATGGTAAAACTAGTCCAGCAAGACCTCCCGGTGCCGACACCCTGATAGTAGCCGTGCGTATATCGTCTCAGGCCACGACCGGATAGGTCAGCCTACGAGTAAACCAGAACCTCGGGTTGCCCCGTGGTGGCCCTGCAGTCTGCCCGTTTGGCACCAACACCATCAGCACTGGCCCCCCTGCATTATGTTGAAAAGAATCCTCGGGGACGCGACCCCTTATGCCAATTAATTAATTATCAGGTTTATTATGTTGAGCAAATGGTAAAAACAATGCCAAATCGAACTGTCAAGAGGGGCCCATAAACCCTCATCATGTTAGGGACTCAAAATCAAGGAACATAACACCGGTATGACGGAAACTAAGGCGGGAAGAGTGGAACAAAACACCAGGCAACAGGCCGAGCCTTCCACCCTTTACCAAGTATATAGATGCATTAATTAAATAAGAGATATTGTGATATCCCATGATATCCATGTCCCAACATGGAACAACCTACAAGTGCACCAGCAACTAGCAACGCTATAAGAGGGGCTGAGCAAAGCGGTAACATAGCCAAACAACAGTTTGCTAGGATGGTGGAAAAGGTTAGAGGCTATTTCATGGCATATTAGGAGGTTGATAAACAAGTGGTAGGTAGAGCGATATAGCGATAGCATTGAGACAACTAGCATAGCAAAGATAGTAGTGAGATCCAAGGTGACGGTCATCTTGCCTGAAATCCCACTAGGAAGAACAACGAGTCCACGAAGTAGACGAACTAATCATAGTCGAACGAATCCTCACAATTGCAACGAAATAGGAACTATTGAGAACAAGCACAACCAGAAAGAAGCAAACAACAAGGTAAACAACCAAGTATAAACATGGCATGATGCACAATCAAATATGATGCATGTCCAGTTTAATGAGGCATGGCATGGCAAAGTGCAACAAACCATACTACAAGTTAAGTGAAGCTCAATATGCAACAAGTTGCATATTGACGAAACACCACGTTCAATTATTTAGTTCACTCTTGTTTATGTACTTAACAATATGAAATGTTGGTTAACATGGCAAGAAGTGAGGGATAAGTAAACTACACATTTTAGGCAATTTAAATGAGGCCGGAAATAACAAACAACAATTTCGGAAAATCCCCATATGCATATTTTGAATTTAATGCAAACAACAATTTTAAACATTGTAAATATTGTTATCATGATGCGGATGACATATGCAATTGTTATGAAAATGTTGACATTTAATATGATATGGAGCATTTGTAACCATGGCGGAAAGAAAGGGGTGCCATGGCAACGACAACGGAAATGGTGCCACGGCAACATTCCGATGATCTGACAACTCATTGAGATACCGATGCAAAAGTGCAAGTGTGCGGATGTGCGGAACATGCTAGAGATGGTGGGGTGATCCCGGTTACCGGGTTCCTACGAGTCGGCGCATGGCAAACAAGGAGGACCGAGCAATGACAACTCGGACACGTTGCAAACACGAGCATCTCATATAACACCAATGCATTCGTTAACGGGCGGTCATCTCGGGGTTATACCTTCAAAGCGTGTGTTTTCAGAGCAGGTCGGGTTTGATGCGGTGTAGAGGAAGTAGACGTTCTCGGGACGGTCGTAGTGGAAGTAGTGGTACACGTCGACGGTAGTGGAAGTAGTGGTTCATGTTTCACAGTCGTACACACTCCGTAGATGTTTGGGTTGTAGTGAGGAACTTGACGTCCACGGGGTCTTCAAGAGCCGACGGTAGTGGAACACACGAAGGTAGTCAAACTTGACCCTTGCATTACACGTGTCTTCGGCGACGGTAGTCGTACACACGTTGTAGTCGAACTTGACGGATCCGAGGGCTCCGGGCGTCGTGGTACTTGGCGTCCAAGTGGGCTTAGGGAGACTTGTGTATTTGCGTAGTCGTACACGGGACATGTTGCTGCGGTCTTGGCGGCTTGAGCAGGGCTAGCGCGGAGGCGAACGAGGCCGCTGGGACTTGAGCGATGTGTGGTGTGCGGCTGCTAGCAAATGGGACCCACACCGACGTGGTCAATGCGGGCTCGTGCGTGGCCTCCAGCGGGACTTGGCGAATGATGCAGAAGCAAGGCAGCAGCGACGCTGCCCCTGCGGCTTGGCGGGTGGCCTGCAGTGGAGGTCAACTCCGATGGGGATGGGGCACCAGAGTCGGATCCGGCCATGACCTCGCCGGATATTGGGACGAACAGCGGAGGCGGAGGCATGGTGCAGGGGAACGACATAGGCGTCACATCGGACGCCGGCGATGCACAGGAGGTGGCCGACGATCGCCATACGAGCTCGAGGAGGAAGGAGGCGCCGGTCAGCGCGCGAACAAGAAGGAGAGGGAGGACGCGGTGGTGGCAGGAGGAAGAACAGGCGAGGGGGAGCTCTCCCGGTGGTTGGGGAACCGAGCGCTCGCATGCGCGTACGCGTCCGTGGGTGACGGCGCACAGGAGGAAGACGAGGGGAGAGATGGGGATCGGGAGAGAGCCTAGGGTTATAGGGTTGGAGGGGTGCGGTTGGGCCTAGGTGGGCCGACCTGCTGGGAGGACCAAGTGGCCAGCTGGGCTTCTCTTCTCTCTCTCTAGTATTTCCTTTTGCAGAAAATAATTAGAGAGAAGAAAAAGAAAGAGAGGGTTAAGGAAAGAATTTGCGCATGGGGCTAATTTTCCCGGACTCATAAAAATGAGCTTGATCCCAGAAAAATGGAGTGGGCAAGATTGCAAGGATTAAATTCAAAGTCATTTGAATATAAATCAAATGGTTTGAACAAGGACTAGGATTTGAAGAGTCCAAAATTGTTGCGAATTTAGGAAGAGCCTCGATAAATGGGAAAAGAATTGTTGGCAAAGTTTGGAGGTGAAACTTGAAGCAGAAGAGGCATGGAATTAAATTGCAAATGAGTTCATGGGTAGTTTCCAAACCATTGGAATATTTATAGTATCTCCCTAAATATTGGGAGGATATGTTATAAAGAGAAATCACCATGTGAATTCCCTCGATTTAAATGGACCAAAGATCCATGCAGTTTACTTAGCTGAGTTTTAAAAAGGGTTGCATGATGACATGATGCAATGCAAATGATGTTATGAAGAATGCAACAGACAAATAAGTCACACGGCAAAACTCGGAATCCATGGAAGGCATCTGGAGCGTCGGTCTTGGGTTGTTACAACTCTCCTCCACTTACAAGAGATCTCGCCCCGAGATCTAGGGATGACAAACGGAAGAGGAGGAGGAGAGGTAAAACTAAGTTGCTTCTTTGACAACGAGTGAAACAAACAAACCTCGGAAGGTTGCAAGGACATGAAGAATGGCACAAAGCAAGAAGAATTCGGACAGCACTCTGATTCAAAAAAGAGAGGCAAGACTTGATAAGATGAAAAGAACTTGAACAGAGGACACAACACTCCTGCTAAATGGATAAGCAAGGAAAAGAACATGATATTGGCAAAACAAGATGATGGGATGATACTTGACGAGAGCAACAATGCAAAGCCTCCGAAACAAATGAAAGAATGGAATGGAAAGAACAGAGAAGAAAATAATTCCTCCACCACAAGTAAACTTGAAGAGCAACTTGGGTAGGAAGACTCAAACGGAGTTGTTGAACGAATCAACAACCAAATGAATAAGCCTGTAGTGGGCTTATGGAAAAGATATCAAAATTATGAGGTGAAGTTCTGCCACTAATGAAACAATTGATTTGATGAGATCAATGAAAGAGATGAAAAACTTCTTTCACCAAGATGATAAAGAGATAACTTGTATCATTGTTAAGCACTACAATTAGCAACATTCCTTAGGGAAGGCTTTAGGTGAAATCCACGCCAAGATAACTCCAAGGAAGAAATTACGGGTTGAGAAGAGCTCATGCTCGAAGAAATTGATGGGTTTAACTATCTCATTCTTGACAACTGTTGAATCATGAAACACGAAGGGGCATTGCCAAGAATGACATAAAACCACCTCAAAAGATAAGGTAGAAAGAATTGCACTTCAGAACGCACAATGAAGAATGCTTGAGCTCCCCCAACAAGAATCTTGACGAATACTTCAATAATGAATTAAATCCTTGATGAACCACCATGAAGAAACTCTTAAAGAACTCCGGTAAGAAAAGAAATGGTAGGAAGGAAGTGAACGTTGAAAAATAACAACATGAAAACCTTGTGATGATTTAGATGGAGCTTCGCGATGAAATAATTGAGAGAGCTTGGAACTCCGAAAAGAAAAGATGAAGCATCTCGAACCGAGAATGTGATATGATGAACAACTCTGGAAAGAAAGATGAATCACTTGGATGAAACAAGAATAAGAATTATGTATGTGTATCCTTCACCAATTTAAACTGATGACAAGCAACGAATTTGGCATACTACTTATTTGTGACGCCCCCGATTTGACCGTACACTAATCATGCACGCAAATGTGTACGATCAAGATCAGGGACTCACGGGAAGATATCACAACACAACTCTAGAACATAAATAAGTCATACAAGCATCATAATACAAGCCAGGGGCCTCGAGGGCTCGAATACAAGTGCTCGATCACAGACGAGTCAGCGGAAGCAACAATATCTGAGTACAAACATAAGTTAAACAAGTTTGCCTTAAGAAGGCTAGCACAAATTGGGATACAGATCGAACGAGGCGCAGGCCTCCTGCCTGGGATCCTCCTAACTACTCCTGGTCGTCGTCAGCGGCCTGCACGTAGTAGTAGGCACCTCCAGTGTCGTAGGTGTCGTCGTCGACGGTGGCGTCTGGCTCCTGGACTCCAACATCTGGTTGCGACAACCAGATAGAAAGGAAAGGGGGAAAAGAGGGAGAGAAGCAACCGTGAGTACTCATCCAAAGTACTCGCAAGCAAGGAGCTATACTACATATGCATGGGTATATGTGTAAAGGGGCATATCAGTGGACTGAACTGCAGAATGCCAGAATAAAAGGGGGATAGCTAGTCCTGTCGAAGACTACGCTTCTGGTCATCTCCATCTTGCAGCAGGTAGCAGAGAGTAGATTGAAGTCCTCCAAGTAGCATCGCATAGCATAATCCTACCCGGTGATCCCCTCCTCGTCGCCCTATTAGAGAGCGATCACCGGGTTGTATCTGGCACTTGGAAGGGTGTATTTTATTCAGTATCCAGTTCTAGTTGTCATAAGGTCAAGGTACAACTCCGGGTCGTCCTTTTACCGAGGGACACGGCTATTCGAATAGATAAACTTCCCTGCAGGGGTGCACCACATAACCCAACACGCTCGATCCCATTTGGCCGGACACACTTTTCTGGGTCATGCCCGGCCTCGTAAGATCAACGCGTCGCAGCCCCACCTAAGCACAACAGAGCGGTCAGCACGCCGGTCTAATCCTAAGCGCGCAGGGGTCTGGGCCCATCGCCCTATGCACACCTGCACGTTGCGAACGCGGCCGCGAGCAGACCTAGCAACCCACACGATCACGGCGGTTACGTCAAAGCGGTCCAACACGGCGCGCGCCACTCAGTCGCTGACGTCACAAAGGCTTCGGCTGATACCACGACGCCGGGATACCCATAACTACTCCCGCGTAGATGGCTAGTGCGTATAGACCAAATGGCCAGACTCAGATCAAATACCAAGATCTCGTTAAGCGTGTTAAGTATCCGCGAACGCCGACCAGGGCCAGGCCCACCTCTCACCTAGGCGGTCTCAACCTGCCCTGTCGCTCCGCCACAAAGATCCACTCGCGGGTACTCCTACGAGCCGACCCGACTTTAGTCATCACATGTGTCATGTATAAAGTTTATAAGTATATACCCATGATCACCGCCCAGGTGATCACGGCCCGATAGTATAGCACAGCAGACGGACAAGAATGTAGGGCCACTGATGGAAAACTAGCATCCTATACTAAGCATGTAGGATTGCAGGTAAAGGTAACAACAGTAGTAGCAAGGATAGGCTATGCATCAGGATAGGATATCGGAAAGCAGTAACTTGCTACACTACTCTAATGCAAGCAGTATAGAGAAGAATAAGCGATATCTGGTGATCAAGGGGGGGGGGCTTGCCTGGTTGCTCTGGCAAGTAGGAGGGGCCGTCAACTCCGTAGTCGAACTGGGCAGCAGCAGTGTCGGTCTCGTAGTCTACCGGAGAGAAGAGGGGGAAGAAACAGTAAATACAATGCAAACATAAACATGACGATGCGTGACATGACAATGAGCAGTGCTAGGTGTGTCCTAACGCGACAGTAGGTGGTACCGGCGAAGGGGGGGGACATCCGGGAAAGTATTCCCGATGTTTCGCGTTTTCGGACAGACGGACCGGAGGGGGAAAGTTGCGAGTTCGATAGGTTAGGGAGGTGTGGTGGACGAACGGACTGCGTATCCGGATTCGTTTCGTCGTTCTGAGCAACTTTCATGTAGAAAACATTTTCATCCGAGTTACGGTTTAAAAGATATGAATTTTCAAAGATTATTTGAATTTCTGAAATTATTTGAATTTAGCAAAAAAATGAATTATGACGTCAGCATGAGGTAATGCTGACGTCAGCAGGTCAACAGGTCGGCTGACCAGTCAAACCAGACAGGTGGGTCCAGTGGGACCCACATGTCATTGATAGGGCACTAACAGAGTTTTATAATGAACTTAAACAAGGTTATTAGTAGGTAGGCCCCACCTGTCAGTGCCTAATTAGATTAATTAATTAGTTTTATTTATAAAAAACATTTTTTTTAATTATGCGGCGGGGCCTGCATGTCAGTGGTTGGGCCTGCCCAGTCAGCAGTTGACTGGGGTCAACCCAGTCAACAGGGCCTAAGGGCCCACACGTCAGCCTCACAGGGGAGGCCACGCGGCGCCACGTCGGCCACTGGCCGGAGACGCGCCGGAGTTGACTCCGACGAGCCAAACGCGGCGGCGCGGCTCGGGAGGGGCGCGGGTTTCGCGCACAGGGGGTCTGCGGGGTTGTGGCTGGGCGCGTTCGACGCGGCTCGGCGCCGCGCGTCCAACGGTGATGGCCGGAGTGGCTGGAACGGACGGGGGCGAGCGCTTCGAGCTCGCCTGCGGCGAGGTGCTTCGGGCGAGCAACGGGAACGGTGGTACGGCGCGAGATCGGGCAATCCAGAGAGCGGGGCGAGGCCTACGTGCACGCGCGAGCAAGATGGGCGCTAGCTAAGGACCAAAAGGTCGCCGGAACGACGTCGGCGACGTGCTAGGCGGCGGAGGGTGCGGCCTAACGCGGCGCGGTGGCTACGGCAAGCTAGCTAGCTAATGGAGAGGGGGAGGAGGTAGAGGAGCTCACCGCGCGGCACACGGAGGCCGGTGAGAGGCTTAGTAGCAGCAGCAGTCGCCGGAGTCGAAGAAGACGGCGGCGACCCGAGGAAGAAGGCGACGGCGTTGGGGGGCGATGTAGGGGGTCCCGGCTCGAGCAGGTGGTCAGGGAGGACGGGCTCGACGCGGCGGAGCTCGTGGACACGTCGGGGAGGAGAACGGGGCTCGGTGGCCGCGGAAACAACGGCGGCACGTCGGCGACCGCGCTCGGGCGGTGGGGAAGGAGGGAGCGGCGTGGATCTGGGGGGATAGGGAGAGGCGCAGAGGCCGAAAGGTGAGCGGGGGGCGAGTGGGAGAGGGGCCCGAGGGGGCGGGGGGCGCTGGCGTCCTTATCCTCCCCCGTCGCCGGCGAGGGGGTGCGGCGGGGACCTGCCCCTGTTCCGACCCCGGTCGGGGGAACAGCGAAGGGGAGGGCGACCCGGGGAGGTGGGCTAGGCCGGCTGGGCCTGGGGTCGGCCCAGTTGGGCCAGGGTCCAGTGGGGGGGGCTTCTCCTTCTCTCTTTTTTTGTTTGTTCTGTTTTCTTTTGTATTTTCTTTTTATTTGTTTATTTTCTTTTCTGTTTTATTTCAATTTAATTTATTTAGGCATTTTATAAAAATATGTTTTCTTTAGTATAATTACCCTTGTAATATTTGGCATGGCCCGAACATTTTTGTTTAAATTTTTGGAAACTTTTATTTTCCACTTTAAATTTAATTGAAGTTTGAATTAGGAGTTTGAAAAGAAATGTGATTCCAATGTGATCAAGCCCTGTTTAGCAACATGATTAGCTTAATCACAGAGAGTTACTGTAGCATGATCCTCGGGGTGTTACATTATTCCTCTTGAAAAGGATTGAGGAGAGATATGACGCAAACTTGAGAAGGTCTTGATGGATCCACCGGTGGGATTTGGAAACAACGAATGAATTGATACGATAACGAAGGAAGAGAACTCTTGAACGAACCACCGTAAGAATTGAAAATGAACGTAGCAAAGGCACAATTCACCAGGAAGAATTAGAAAACGAATAAAGATACTTGACAGAATTTAGATACATGAGAACGAATAGATCACGAGCTGACTAGAGAATACTTGAACGATGCACCGGAACAATTGGGGAATGGGAGCTGAACATTGAGAACAAATAAACCCGAAATGATGGCCTTCATAGGAATAAAATGGAAAGAACTCATGAAATGCTTCGGATGGGTATGAAAAGAATGCTCACGACTGGAAATGATTTGAGAGTATGGCATGAATCTAGAACCACGAATCTTCAAGAGAACGGACCAAGATTTAGGATAAATTCTTCTTCGGTCTTCAAATGTTGAGAATGATGATGAGAACCACCATGATAATTAATGAGACACTCCGGAATAATGAAAAGCGAAGAGTTTGAGCCAACGATGAAAAATGTTTTGAAAACAATCTTAGAGAAAACATATGACTGATGGAATCCATTCTTGTGTCACACTTTAAGAGAATTTGAGAATAACTCCGAAAATTTTAGAAGAGTCAGGTAAGATCCTGGGAAAAGACCTGTGGGTTAGGGCCCACTCAAAAGAGAACACCGTTGAACGATTTTAAAAGAGAAATTGTACTGGTTGAATTAAATGGATTGAACGAGATAATAATCTCCAAATAGCTTGAACGGATTAAGAATGGAAACACAAATCTTTGGAGATATCTTGAACACTCCGGAACAAATGAATAGCAAGAGGTGAATGATGGAGAGGTGCACCCGCATGAAAAGCATTTGAAACGAGGAAAGGGATATGATCAACACTGGAAGCTTGAATTTAGTCCACCCAAGAAGAAAAAAACAAGAACGAAGGATGATAAACTAGAAGCTTCCTTAGCATCTTCATGGTAAATCACCGGCTAAGAACATTCAAGGAAAGAATGAAAATAACTTCACATCAATAAAATGGATACTTGATTGTAAATGTTGAGATGATCGGATCCACTTGAAGAGAAGCACATCAGTTGGAAAAGATTTCTCATGACAATCTCGATGATCAATTAGAATTAGCACTCCCATAGAAATATGAGAACGCCGCTTAGGAAAAGGTATGGAATCAAAACTTGACATTGAAGCAACTCAAATACCATAACTCAAAACAAAACAAGGGATTGGCTTGCGGAATAAGGCAGAAACAAATACATAAACCCTCATGCATTTGTTGGAAAGATAAACCTAGGTAACTACTTGAATTCCCACCTATGAACTCCCGAAACTTTATGGTTATGCAATCTGGTGTTGGGGATACAAGGAGGCACAAATATCTCACACAACTAACAAATCCTACACTCTAACTATATCCATCCGTCAACACATAACCAAGAAAACCTCGGAAATCGTGTACCTCATACCTTCAAAAACATCCGATATACTAGATGTGGCAATACATCTGATCGCTCTCCCCAGTACTGGGTGTCGTCAAACTACTCTCACCACAAAGAGTATAGAAGCATTTTCGATGTCGGCGACCTCTGGTATTCCGGAACTGAAACGATAAGCACTGTGACAAAAACACCTTGGAGCTCAACTCCTAGGGACACTGCCACAACCCCTAAATGTCAGGAGGCACCAAGACAGAATTCCCGTCAAAATGGTATCGCAACGATCCAACAATACCCGCATGATCCTAAAAAAAATTGAGTGAAAAAGAGGAGAGTGAAGTCAAAACATCTACGTCAGGAGTCCTCATCAGAGCGACGAAGGGGATGGGGAGTAAAAAGAATTCCTACTCTCCGATATAACTAGACTCAAAATAGTTTTTCTTTCTAGACTCAACAACGTCAGTGGTTCAATCAATCAAGGGGGCTCCTAAGGTCGGTAAGGCTCTGATACCAACTTGTAACGCCCAAGATGCGATTCTATCCCAATCACGTGATGAATTCATGATTGGTGCACCGCATTTCGAGCGCATAGCAAGGTGGATATCATTACAACATACCATGTACTGAATAGATGAGAATACAAGATAAAGGTTTACACTCGCCACAAGCTACATCATGAATACAGCAGTTCATCAATACATACCAATCATCATACAGAAGAGCAGGATCCGACTACGGATGAAATCAAACAAAAAAGAAGAACGACATCCACCCTACTAATCCCAGGCTCCCCGACCTAGAACCTATCCCTTGATCAAAGAAGAAGAACTCCAAAAGCAATCAAGCATCGCTCTCACGTCAGATCATCGCATTACCTGTACCTGCAACTGTTATTGTAGTAAACTGTGAGCCACGAGGACTCTGCAATCCCATTACCATGGGTATCAAGAATAGCAAAGCTTAATGGGTATGGAATGGATAAGTGGTGAGGTTGCAGCAAGTGACAAAGCATTGTATGGTGGCTAACTTACGAGTACAAGAATAAGATGAGAAACTACGCAACGATCGCAAACTAGTAATGATCAAGAAATGATCTTGAACTACTTACGTTCAAACATAACCCCATCGTGTTCTCTTCTCGAACTCACTCGAAAAGAGACGGTCACAGTTACACACGCGTTTGGTGTATTTTAATTCGGATCTGGTATCAAGTTCTCAACAATTGGATATTAAAAAACCCCATCTTCCACATAACCGCAAGCACGGCTCTCGAAAGTTTAAACCCTGCAGGAGTGTCCCAACTTAGCCCATGACAAGCTCACGATCCGCGGAGACAATCCTCCATCGCGGGATATCCGATCAGACTCGGGATCCCGGTGCACAAGACATTTCGACAATGGTAAAACTAGTCCAACAAGACCTCCCGGCGTGCCGACACCCTGATAGTAGCCGCGCGTATCTCGTCTCAGGCCACGACTGGATAAGTCAGCCTACGAGTAAGCCAGAACCTCGGGTTGCCCGTTTAGGACCAACACCATCAGCACTGGCCCCCCTGTATTATGTTGAAAAGAATTCTCAGGGACGCGACCCCCTATGCCAATTAATTAATTATCAGGTTTATTGTGTTGAGAAAATGGTAAAACCAATGTTGGGCCTTGCTGGAAGAGTTTTATTCAAAGTGAACTGTCAAGAGGGGCACATAAACCCTCATCGTGTTAGGGACGCAAGATCAAGGAACATAACACCGGTATGATGAAAACTAAGGCGGGAAGAGTGGAACAAAACACCAGGAAAAAGACCGAGCCTTCCACCCTTTACGAAGTACATAGATGCATTAATTAAATAAGAGAGATTGTGATATCCCATGATATCCATGTCCCAACATGGAACAACATGCAACTGCACCTGTCTAACATCCCAATTTTCAATTTGGATGTTTGTAATAGATCATTCATATGCATCCATTATTTATGCAATTTTGCCCCATTTGTTTTATTTGATTTTTTTCCAAGGAACATTGAGCAACTCAAGGACCAAAAGAGAGAGTTGGAAGTTTCCCTAAAACCAATTTTGAATTTTTTTCGAAGTTGGGAATTTGGATCAAATTTGGTTTCACCAAAAATTCATTTCCATTATATCAAAAATAAAATAAAGAGAGAAGATAAAATGACTTCTTCAAAATCAGAAGGAAAATAATGGAAATTGAATTTGAAATCTAAATATATTAATTGGGTTTTATTTGCAATTTATTTTGATGCAGATTTTATTAGCATAGCAAAAATGTTTTTTTTATTTGCATTTTAGACCGGATAAAAGTTCACAAGGTCATATATAAGACCATATATCTATGTGAATTTTTCTGAAATTTTAGGAGTTATTTTATTTGTATTTCCAGTGCCATAGTGTTTCTGTTCTTAAAAAAAACAGCCACGGGCCATGGAAGGCCCATGCCCACGCGCTATCTTCTTCTTCCTCTCAACTTTACACTTTAAACACGTTCACAGAGAGCGCAGAAGCATCTCCACCCAGCGCCCCACCCCCTCCCCCTCCTCTCCCTCGCTCCAAAACCGCTCTGGATCGGTTCCCCTCGCCTCCCTCTACCCCTTCCCCTCCTAGTGCGCCTTGGAGTCACCTGTAATGGCCATTACGAGGCAGAGGAACAGCCACCATTAAAACTCAATCTTCTGTGCGAATTCTGGCCCTCCCCTGCCCTATATAAAGCACCCCTGGGAGCCCATCTCTACCCTCGTCCGAAGCCCTCTCTTTCTGGAGTATTTCCCCCTCCCTAACCTCGCCAATTGCTCGCCGGAGTTCGCGAATTCCGGCGACCTCTCACCGTGTGTACAGGAAGCAATCTACAACCACAACTTGTTCAAGTGGTTCACCTCATCGTCCTCTACACCGTCCCGCACGCATCCTTCGCCGAAGCACACCGGAGCCGCCTTCTTCCTCGTCTCCGGCGACAGGTCCGGTGAGCACCCAGCCAACGAATCACAGAGCGCCACTTGTCTCTGGCCGAATTTTTTTTTCTTTTTCAGGAATTTTTCCAAATTCAGATTCTTTACCAAATCTTCTTTCTAGTATATCTTTTAATCTATAGATCTGATTTAGTTGATTCTTTTTTCTACTAGTTCATAAAAATATCCTCTATCCAGAGAACCAAACGAAAAATATTTTTGAAATTTTTAAATTTTGAATTCAAACAGATCTGAATTCAAACTTCGTTAGGCCATAATTTGAGTTTCGTAACTCCGTTTTGGGTGATTCTTTTTGCAAATCGCAGCTTGTGGCATGTACTTTCTGTTAAAACCAAAACCTTTTTTTTGCTGCTGTAAAAATTACGTCCTGTACAGAAACTTTATTAGGTTGTTTTTGGAGTTTTTCGAAGTCTTTTATTTGTTTTTCTTTTTGAATCTTTGCTTGTATGCTTATGTATGTTATTGCTTGCTTACGTTAGATCATCCAGAGTGTGAGGCTTGCTACTACGAATCTTTAGAGTTCAACGATCATCAGCAAGGCAAGTTCACACTTTGATCATATTTTTCAATACCCAGTTTTTACTATGCATTAGTTTCACCCTCAAAGATTGCATGAATAGGATTGGGAACATGTGGTTATGCTATGTAGTTCATGTGGTAGGAACCTATGGCCTTTGATTACCTCGGGAATATTCGTTATATTATATATTGCTTAGCCATGCTCGTAGACGGGGATTAGTATGTGTGATCCATGCAAGTTGCGAGAGATAATAATTTTGGGGCAACATAAGGTGGCAACTTTAATACACATCTGGATGGATTGTTTGGTGCACCTGGAGGAACCAGTGCTTGCCCAAGGGGAATCTCAGAGTACCCGTGTGATTACCCTAGGTCCGCCACCCAGGCTCAAAGGGATCATACAACACTTAATGACTAGAAACTTCTGTGTGCAGCCACAAGCCATTATGGGCTCTGGCATAGTTGAGTAAGTTGTGTGAATTCTTTCCGTGGTAGACTAGCTGATGTAGGGGAAAATAGGTTTACCGGTCTACACAGGGTTAAGGGGAAATGCTTCTGAAAGGCTATGTCTCGATCTTCCGATCATGGAGATGGTTGAGTCTTGTGGGAAAAAATGTGCAAACCTCTGCAGAGTGTACAAACTAATCATGATTAGCTGTGTCCCTGGTTATGGACAATTTGAGTATCTAGAAGTGAATTATTGGTTGATCTCATCATTCTTTTTAATGAAACTAGTAAGCTTGCACGTGCAACGCACGTTAAATGTTGACCATAAATATATAAATTTGATTAATACACAATGTTGTTATGTCACTCGAGTAGTTTTTCCATAAATGAGACATCCTATGGTCTGATAGGTTGCAAAGGAAAAAGAAATCTAGTTATGATTGAAAAGCAACCTTGCATTGTGTTCAGTACGTGGAGATGCAACTCTACAATTGGTCTAAATTCATTGTGTAAGCAATGGATAACTAAAACCTGGGGAAAAAGATAAAGAGATAGTTAAGTCTACAGATACTATATAATATGAGGTTGCTAACCAAATGCTTATATAAACCTGCAAATGGCCTTGAACGACAGTCAATTACATGTTACAGATAAACATAACTCACACTTGAACGACTACTAAAATATAAAACAAATATCTCACATAAAAAAAATAATGGTATTGAACCAATATTCTGAAGTAAAATCTTAACACGAAACAATCCACTTTTGACAATCAAATGAGCTAGCTCTATTCTGAAGGTGTAGCATTACAATTTACGACATAGTGTCCGGTCACTAACCTGCAGGGGCAGGTTTGTACACAGGTGTGTTAAAAATTAACCTCTCTAAGAAGAAAAGACAGAGTAAAAGAACAAAAAGCTTGGCTCAACTCAATTTTTGACAGGAAGCCGATAATCTCCATCTATTATGTTTTCTTGAGTTTCACATCTCCACCAGTACCCGACAATCAGATTCAAAGGAAACATCAGGCCATTCTTCCTTGTTTTAATAGCAATTTAGTAATATAACAGAGGCAACAGAGATGTCAGACAAAAAACGAACTGAAACTCTAAATAGATTATGCATGTTTGGTCTTTAAATGGGGAACGTTTCCCTGATTCTAAGGGAGATGTAGCTGGATGATGATTCTCCATATGTGACAGGCTAAAACCATGGCGAAGTAATGAAATCAGTAGAACAATGTCCATACTGAGAAGCTATTGAATGTTTTTATTCCAGCTTGACATCTACATTGATCTGGAATGCAGACTTTCCCTCATACATTGATAAGATCGACCAGACTACACCAGCCTTGAAAGATTCCATCCCAACAGTTAACCTAGATGGGACTGGGACACTATATATAGAAAAGGCATAGGGATCAGGCAAACAGAAGTTCTAAATATTGCTTTTCTGTCACAGGTCACAACAAGTAACCTGAATGATAAGCCTTGCTTTCACTACAAGTCCTACAGATTGCTTTGCTTTAAAAGGTCTCAACTATGATTGTTTACATAAACTCAACAAACATAACTATTTGGTCTGATGGTTAAGAAAGAAAATAGCAGATAAGTTGTTGGAGCTCAGTTGATTGTCCTCATAATCCTACTGTAAATTGACTTGTGCATCAACCTAAATACTTATGCATGTCTATCTAGCTGTGTACAATTAAGCATGCGAAAAAAAAACACATTTTAGGCATCAGTGCCAACTGATCCCTCAAATATGATATTAATTCTACAAATGGAAATGATAAGGTTTGTTTTTCTCAAGCTGAGGGTATAAGATGCAAGAATAAAGAGATAATGTTAGTCTCTGTTCGTCATCTGAGAAGCAGGTAATCCAGCTATACTAAATCCAACTGAAAAGGCCAACAATAATAAATAGGTAAGCTGCTCACTGCTCACGGCTTCATGCATATATTCCGCATGGCTGCCACGGTCTAATTGCACTTGAATCAAACAAAGCAACTTCACATGAGTCACCAATGACATCATTGAACACATCATACATAAGTCAAAAGGATGCAACATACATGGACAGAACAATATGCATAGAAAAATGGCAGGTGCATGTCCCATACTTAACCACTACCAAAATACCAAATAACGTTGATCCGATCTAATCAAACTCTACTCCTTCCAGCAACAAGCTACATTTGAACTGAATTGCACAAGCAACTAACCTTCTAACCTTCTTGGAAACCTGGATCACCTCCCTGAACCTTGGGTGTACATTAGGGCTTCTCTCCATGGGCCTGTTCAAAATCATGTGAACACAGTTAGAGCATCTACTTTAGTTCAGCTAAATATGGTACAACCAAGTATATATATCCTATATAGAATTCTGAACTTCTAACTGCCTTGTCATTCTTTTTATTCCAATGTACCGAGCTGGTTTGAGGGCTTCTAGATCATGTTTAGAAATGTTATCTTGTAAACATTTTTAAGCAAGAACCAGGGAACTTAGTGTAGTTACAAAGACACCATGTCTGACCAAGCACCAATGCCAGCTCTAAATGCAGTCACCATTTTTCAGCAGGAACTTAGTTCATGTACAATCCGAAAACATGCACTTAAGTTCCCTTCCATCCTGCAATCCAAACAACATGCACGTAAGTTCCCTTCCATATGCAATCTAAGAACATGTACTTAAGCAGGCTAGTCTAAAAATCTGCACTTAAGCAGCTCTAATCTGTCTCTGCTTCAGCTCTTTCCTTAATCCACCACCTGCTCCAGCTCCTAACTCAATTTGCCTCGAATCCCTTGTACCGCATATCCTGAAACAAATCATCATCAACAAACTTTAGTATCTTCGATGGAGAATTATGGAGGTATACTCTACCGCAAAGTACCGACCTGAAGTTGAGTAGTGGCCTTAGAGACATAGATCTAAAACTGGTAGGCTCAATAGTTGGTAAGAAACAGTCATATAATTAGAGAAAAGGTATGCAAACTTTTTAGGTTAGCAAGTGCTATCAGCTAGCACCATGGCCGTCTCTGTTTGTGTTCGTCGAACATGCTACAATATAGTACAGAATAAATAATTTTGATGAGTACAGAGTAATAATGAGTGAGCAGAAGTGTTAAGCTTAATCAATAAAAAGCCTAAAGCTCTCCAGCCGAGCCTAGACCTGTCAATGTAAATGTATCATATTCTGCCTACACATTGTGCATACCAATCTCTTCGTCGTCTCGACCTACACCGCTAACTTATTAAAATCCTATCCATCAAAATTTATCTCATGACAGTATCTAGCACTTGGTCTTACCTGGCTATGTCTGCCGGTCTGGCCGTCACATGGCCCTCCTCCGGAGAAGCACGCGTCAGCGCCGTTCAGGCCGTCCATGGTGCAAGACCAGAAATAAGGAGGTGCGAGACTAGAAATTCATCCGGCAACAACTACCATTCTTCACAGTTGGAATAAGTTAACAACCGCCACATCGAACCTGTGCTAAAATACATGACCCACCTTCAGTTGCCTGGCTAACTATGGACACGTGAAATGAGTAAGAGAAGATTGATAATTGCATAACCATGAAATTACAACAAGAATAATTCAGGAGAGGGAAGCTACTGAACCCCGTTACATAGGAACAAATTCAGCTTGTCATTTGATTCTTGGCATGGAATGGGATGCCAAATTAAAAATTAATTTATACAACCAAAATTGGACACATTTATGAAAATCAAATTAACTTTCAGTGTATTCGTATTCTGGAAATCGTCATGTAAAACTATGACCACTCATGAGAACATATATATAGAGAGACAAATCAAACAACATGACAGGTGCTAGACTGGGTGTCATGACTAATTTACAATTATTGGTAGAGGAACAGATCATAATTTCTTTGCTAAATGGGAAAAAACAACTGTTTCATCAGTGATGTATGGCAGTGACTTACTATTACCAGTTAACTAATGTCATCATGCAGACATAGAAATACGAATTAAAAAAAAACTTGTCTCATGGATGCCTCCTTATGCCTATGCTCCTCCGACAGGTGCTCGGATCCAACAGCATGTCCTCTTCCTGCAGGGAATCAGTACATATACACTCTTCCTGCATGCCCCCATCCAACCCCGCGCGCCAGGCGGCCGTCGGAGCCCGCTCGCCGGCGAGCACCTCCTCAGCCGCCGCCAGGACTCTCCTTCTTTTCCCCTCTCCTCTCCCGAAGATGCGCCGCCGCCCGAGTCGGCTTGACCCGCATCCATCGGCTAGCATCCCAGGCGACCTGTCGCGCGACGAACCTGCCACCGCTCGCCAGCCCAACCGCCCGCCCGCATCTCTAGCGAACGGCATATGGCGCGGGCGGCGTATGGCGGGAGGGCGGCTAGCGAACGACGGGAGGATGGGGGGAGGCCAAGCTGAGAGGAGGATGATGCGGGCGGCGAACGGCGGGAGGCGGCGGGAGGATGGGCGGCCCGCCCGTGCTGTGGGGAACGGCTGGTGTGCGGGCATGGATGAGGAGGAGCGGACGGAAGTCCTTTTTTTTTCTTTTGGCGGGGCGAGCGGGCGGAAGTCGTGCGGGCGTGGTGCGCACACTGCGCAGCGGTTTCTTTTTGCGAACGGCGGGGTGGGTTAGCGATGGATGGATTAGTTGATTAACCCGTGGCTTGCAGCGTTAAACATCGAAGGATTATGAGCCATTAGATCTTGTAGATGGATGGATCTGATTGTTTGGATCTGCTCCTCTCTTCCTTTTATAGTGGTAGTAGATTATTGGGTTACTAATAACTTGGGAATTTTGGTATTGAGTTGGAGGAACCTTCTCAATAATGGCATTTTAATTTAGTAGAAATAAAAGAAAATCATCCTTTGTCGTAGGAAAAAAAATTAGCTTTATGCAGAATTAACCTTAAAACCTCTACCAAGCTACATTTGCATATAGAGATAGTATTTTCGTTATTATTCTATGGTGTGAAATTGTCAGCATATTCCATGTGCTGACCTACACGGCTGCAATGTCTCATGTTGCAGAGTTTTCCGACGAGGATTAAAGGTGCGATAGGTCGTTTTTCTACACTCAGTTTGCCGTGGAGTTGGATGGACTCATTTACCTTCGATGCTTCCGCAGTTTTTTTAGATGGCCTTTGGCCATGTTATTGTAATAAATACTCTTTTGAGGACCTCGATGTAATAAAGTGTGTGATTGAACTCTGTTATAATTCCTCGAGTACTGTGTGTGTCAGCATACCGATCCGGGGATGACACTTAAGCATAGAGACTTCGATCCATTTGAATCGGGTCGCTACAAGATGGTATCAGAGCACACGCTGACTGTAGGATGCGACCACTAGGAATGGAAAGCCATAGGAAGAAAACTCTATTTTACGACTTCCTTATATATCCACTGGTCTATACTCTTCTCTATTCATTTCTATCTCTTCCCTATTTCAATAATAGTTGTTGAACCCCACCATTAAGTTGCTCAGCCCGATGAGACCATGACCTATGAAGACAACATTGACGAAGAAGAAGCTATAGTTGACATTGATTTGAGGAGATTTAGTACAGACCACCACTACCAAGTTGAGTCCAACTAATGATTTTCAGTAGTATGAAGAGATCATATCTTTTGTGGATATGACCTTACCTGTAGGTTTTGCTTGTGTGGTGTGATCTGTGTGAATTGCTTGATTTGAAGTTTTCTTGCTATCATAAGCATATGGGTAGTGATTTCTCTCATTAAGCCCTTATTCTATTCTAATTTCTCATCCACTCTAAACTGAATAGATGCCTCCAAGACATGACCCGGAATTCCCACCAGAACTTACCCAGTTGATCCAGAACCAGAATGCCCTCATGCAGATACTTGTCCAGAATCAGAACCAGAACAACAACAACAACAACAACCCACCGCCACCACCCCCGGTCGACAACCTTACCCGTTTCCTGAGGTTGAACCCACCCGTGTTCTCTAGCAGCACGGAGCCAATCATCGCAGAGGACTGGCTTCGCAAGATCGGAAGGGAGCTGACCACCGCAGGATGCACTGACGCTGAGAAGGTGCGCTTTGCCGCACATCAACTGGACGGACCAGCAGCTTCGTGGTGGGAAAATTACACCACCACATTCCCCATAGCCAATGTGACTTGGGATCAGTTCCAGCAGGCGTTCCGTACCGCACATGTTTCAGCTGGAGCTATGAGTCTGAAAAAGCGTGAGTTCCGCAACTTACGCTAGGGAAATCGTTCTGTTGGTGATTATGTGGAGGAATTCAGCAAGTTATCCAGATATGCTCCCTGAGACGTGGCTGATGATGCCGCTAAGCAAGAGAAATTTCTGGAGGGACTAAACGATGATTTAGGACTTCAGTTAACCGTGGCTACCTTTAACAATTATCAAGAGTTGGTCGACAAGGCTCTCATTCTGGAAGGCAAGCAGCAGCAGGTGGAGAATCGCAAGAGGAAGTACGGACAGGGAAAGTACAACTCTAGAATTCAGCAGAAGCCCCGCTATACCCCGTACTCAGGAAATAATGGATCAGGATCCGGCAAGTATGGTGGACACACTCACCATAACCATGGAGGACATTCACATCATGGAGGGAATGGACACAACCATAATGGCCATAGGAATGGCAATGGAGGGAACAAGAATCAGCATCACTCCAACCCCGCTACACCGGCAAAGAAGGATCTGAGCCACATCACCTGCTTCAAGTGCAGGAAAACCGGACACTACGCCACCGATTGCCCTGAGGCGAAGAACGGGAATGGCAATGGAAGCTCTGGAAAGAAGCCCAATCTTTTCACCAGAGGTCAGGTGAATCACGTCAATGTGGAGGAAGTTTATGACCAGCCTGACTCGTTGTTGGTAAGTTCTTGATTATTTCATTTACAACTCTTGTTCTTTTTACACTGGTGCATCACATTCATTCATATCAAGGGGGTTTGTGGATAAGTTTAAGTTTCCGACCGTAGCCCTTAAAACACCAATGTTAGTGAGTTCCCCAGGAGCAGAGTATATGGCTAGTCGGGGATGTTTTCAGTTACCATTGACCATACGGAGACGCGTTTTCCCCACCAACCTCATCATCCTAGAATCACAAGGATTGGACATAATTCTAGGCATGGACTGGCTATCCAAGTATGAAAGGAATATTGATTGTGCAGTAAGTCGATTCTTCTCACCACCCCAGAGGGGAAACGGATCAAGTATGTGTCGAGGCATACACCAAGAAGGACTCAAGTGAATTCTCTTTCGGGAATTGTTCAGGAGTAAGTACCAATTGTGAAGGATTATCCCGATGTTTTCCCAGAGGAATTGCCCGGCATGCCACCGGATCGGGAGATAGAGTTTTTGATCGAATTGTTACTCGGCACCGAACCAATATCCAAGAGACCGTGCCGGATGCCCGCAAATGATCTGGAGGAAATTAAGAAGCAGATTAAGGAATTATTGGAGAAAGGTTATATTCGACCGAGTTCATCACCTTGGGAAGCCTCAGTGCTTCTAGTTGAGAAGAAGGATGGATCCTTGAGAATGGTTGTAGATTATCGTGCGCTGAATGAGGTGACGATTAAGAACAAGTACCCTCTGCCAATGATCAATGATTTGTTTGACCAGCTACAAGGAGCAAAAGTTTTCTCCAAGATCGATCTTCGATCGGGATATCACGAGCTGAAGATTCGAGAACAAGATATACCCAAGACAACCTTTACCACGAGATATGGGCTTTATGAGTATATGGTCATGTATTTTGGTTTGACAAACGCCCCTGCCTATTTTATGAATATGATGAATAAGGTATTCATGGAGTTCTTGGATAAGTTTGTTGTGGTATTCATTGATGATATACTGATTTACTCGAAGAATGAAGAAGAACACAAGGAACATTTGTGCTTGGTTCTTGAGAAGCTCAGGGAACATCAGTTATACGCAAAGTTCAGCAAGTGCGAATTCTGGTTGAAGGAAGTTGGATTTTTCGGACATGTTATATCAGGAGAAGGAAATAGCAGTAGACCCCTCAAAGGTTGAAGCCGTCACCGAATGGAAGGTACCCACCTCAGTCGGAGAGATTTGCAGTTTCCTTGGACTTGCAGAATATTACAAGAGATTTATTGAGAATTTCTCCAAAATTGCGAAGCCCATGACAGAGTTATTGAAGAAAGACACCAAGTTTAATTGGACCGAGGAATGTGAGGCCAGTTTTCAGGAGTTGAAGAAACGTTTGGTCACAGCCCTAGTGCTAATTCTTCCGAATATACGCAAGGATTTCCAAGTATATTAAGACGCTTCTCGTCAGGGACTTGGAGGTGTTCTTATGCAAGAAGGAAGAGTTGTTTCATATGCCTCACGTCAGCTTCGACCTCATGAGCAGAATTATGCCACGCATGATTTGGAGTTAGCAGCCGTAGTGCACGCACTCAAGACCAGGAGACATTTTCTTATCAAAAATAGGTGTGATGTTTACACGGATCATAAGAGTTTGAAATACATCTTCACGCAGAAGGAGTTGAACCTCGGGCAGAGAAGATGGTTGGAGCTCATAAAAGATTATGACATGAAATTGCACTATCACCCAGGAAAGGCCAATGTTGTGGCAGATGCATTGAGCCGCAAGAGCTATGTTAATACCCTCGCAATAGGAGAATTACTTCAGGAGTTAATTGATGATCTCAGAGATCTCCGATTGGAGAAAGTACCACGAGGTTTTGTTGCCACGATGGAAATTCAATCCACTTTGTTGGGAAAGATCCGAGAAGCCCAGAAGTTAGACAAAGGTATTGCGGAGATAAAGGAAAGGATGAAACAAGGAAAGGCAGAAGGATTTCGTGAGGATGAACACGGAACCTTATGGTTTGAGCAGCGGATTTACGTGCCCAATGACACAGAGATCAGGAAGTTGATTCTTCAGGAGGCTCATGATTCGCCTTATTTGATACACCCAGGCAACACGAAGATGTATTTGGACTTGAAATAAAATATCTGGTGGACAGGTATGAAGAAGGATATTGCCGAGTATGTAGCAGTATGTGACGTATGTCAGAGAGTTAAGGCAGAGCATCATAAACCAGCAGGATTACTTCAGCCCTTGCCGATACCCGATTGGAAATGGGATAAACTTGGCATGGATTTTATCACCGGATTGCCCAGGACTCATTCAGGATATGATTCCATCTGGGTTATAGTTGATCGCTTGACCAAGGTAGCACACTTCATCCTCGTGAAAACCACATATACAAGTGCTAAGTTGGCCAAGATATACATGACCACGATCGTATGCCTGCATGGAGTTCCGAGTGCCATCGTATCAGATAGAGGAACACAATTTACCTCAAAATTTTGGCATCAGTTACACGAAACTTTGGGTACCAGGCTAGAGTTTAGTACAACCTTTCATCCGCAGACAGATGGGTAGACCGAGAGAGTCAACCAGATTCTGGAGGACATGTTGAGAGCTTGTGCGCTCGATTAAGGATCTAGTTGGGACGAAAATCTACCTTACGCTGAGTTCTCATATAACAACAGCTATCAAGCTAGTTTGAAGATGGCCCCTTTCGAAGCTCTGTACGGAAGGAGGTGCAGGACACCATTGATGTGGGATGGAGTTGGAGACCGTAAATTATTTGGTCCCGACCTTATCAGAGATTCGGAGGAGAAAGTCAGGTTGATCCGTGACAGACTCAAGGTAGCCCAATCCAGACAGAAGAGTTATGCTTATGCTAAACGCAAGGAAGTAACCTACGAAGTCGGAGATAGAGCATATCTTCGTGTGTCGCCACTTCGAGGATTTAAACGATTTGGATTCAAAGGAAAGTTAGCACCACGGTTTGTGGGGCCGTACAGAGTTTTAGAACGCATGGGTGAAGTTGCCTACAAGTTGGAGTTACCCGAAGCTTTGTCTGGAGTTCATGATGTGTTTCACGTTTCCTAGTTGAAAAAGTGTCATGCGGAGATGGCCGATATTTCTTTGAGAGATATAGTGCCACTGGAGGCCATACAGTTGGACAGTGATCTGACCTATGAGGAGAAGCCCGTCAAGATTCTCGAGACTGCAAAAAAAGTTACCCGCAGCAAGGTCATGAAATTTTGCAAGGTTCAGTGGAGTCACCATAGCGAGGAGGAAGCCACCTGGGAACGAGAAGAAGATCTTCGACAGGACCACCCACACCTTTTTGCTAGCCAACCCGAATCTCGAGGACGAGATTCATCTTAAGGGGGGTAGGTTTGTAACATCCCAATTTTTAATTTGGATGTTTGTAATAAATCATTCATATGCATCCATGATTTATGCATTTTTGCCCCATTTATTTTATTTGATTTTTGATCCAAGGAACTTTGAGCAACTCAAGGACCAAAAGAGAGAGTTGGAAGTTTCCCTAAAACCAATTTTAAACTTTTTTTCGAAGTTGGGAATTTGGATCAAATTTGGTTTCACCAAAAATTCATTTCCATTATATCAAAAATAAAATAAAGACAGAAGATAAAATGACTTCTTCAAAATCAGAAGGAAAATAATGGAAATTGAATTTGAAATCTAAATATATTAATTGGGTTTTATTTGCAATTTATTTTGATGCAAATTTTATTAGCATAGCAAAATTGTTTTTTTTTTATTTTCATTTTAGACCGGATAAAAGTTCACAAGGTCATATATAAGACCATATATCTATGTGAATTTTTCTGAGATTTTAGGAGTTATTTTATTTATATTGTCAGTGCCATAGTGTTTCTGTTATTAAAAGAAAAACAGCCACGGGCCATGGAAGGCCCATGCCCACGCACTATCGTCTTCTTCCTCTCAATGTTACAGAAACACGTTCACAAAGAGCGCAGAAGCATCTCCACCCAGCGCCCACCCCCTCCCCTCCTCTCCCTCGCTCCAAAACCGCTCTGAATCGGTTCCCCTCGCCTCCCTCTACCCCTTCCCTTTCCTAGTGCGCCTTGGAGTCGCCCGTAATGGCCATTACGAGGCAGAGGAACAGCCACCATTAAAACTCAATCTTCTGTGCGAATTCTGGCCCTCCCCTGCCCTATATAAAGCACCCCTGGGAGCCCCTCTCTACCCTCATCTGAAGCCCTCTCCTTATGGAGTTTTACCCCTCCCTAACCTCGCCAATTGCTCGCCGGAGTTTGTGAATTCCGGCGACCTCTCACCGTGTGCACAGGAAGCAATCTACAACCACAACTTGTTCAAGTGGTTCACCTCATCGTCCTCTACACCGTCCCGCACGCATCCTTCGCCGCAGCACACTGGAGCCGCCTTCTTCCTCGTCTCCGGCGACAAGTCCGGTGAGCACCCAGCCAGCGAATCACAGAGCGCCACTTGTCTCTGGCCGATTTTTTTTTCCTTTTCAGGAATTTTTCCAAATTCAGATTCTTTACCAAATCTTCTTTCTAGTATATCTTTTAATCTATAGATCCGATTTAGTTGATTCTTTTTCCTACTAGTTCATAAAAATATCCTCTATCCAGAGAACCAAATGAAAAATATTTTTGAATTTTTTAAATTTTGAATTCAAACAGATCTGAATTCAAACTTCGTTAGGCCATAATTTGAGTTTCGTAACTCAGTTTTGGGTGATTCTTTTTGCAAATCGCAGCTTGTGGCATGTACTTTCTATTAAAACCAAAATCATTTATTTTTGCTGCTGTAAAAATTACGTCCTGTACAGAAACTTTATTTGATTGTTTTTGGAGTTTTCCGAAGTCTTTTATTTGTTTTTTTGGATCTTTGCTTGTATGCTTATGTATGTTATTGCTTGCTTACGTTAGATCATCCGGAGTGCGAGGCTTGCTACTACGAATCTTTAGAGTTCAACGATCGTCAGCAAGGCAAGTTCACACTTTGATCATATTTTTCAATACCCAGTTTTTACTATGCATTAGTATCACCCTCAAAGATCGCATGAGTAGGATTGGGAACATGTGGTTATGCTATGTAGTTCATGTGGTAGGAACCTATGGCCTTTGATCACCCCGGGAATATTCGTTATATTATATATTGCTTAGCCATGCTCGTAGACGGGGATTAGTATGTGTGATCCATGCAAGTTGCGAGAGATAATAATTTTGGGACAACATAAGGTGGCAACTTTAATACACATCTGGGTGGATTGTTTGGGGCACCTGGAGGAACCAGGGTGCTTGCCCAAGGGGAATCCCGGAGTACCCGTGTGATTACCCTAGGTCCGCCACCCAGGCTCAAAGGGATCATACAACACTTCATGACTAGAAACTTCTGTGTGCAGCCACAAGCCATTATGGGCTCTGGCGTAGTTGAGTAAGTTGTGTGACCTCTTTCCGTGGTAGACTAGCTGATGTAGGGGAAATTAGGTGTACCAGTCTACCCAGGGTTAAGGGGAAATGCTTCTAAAAGGCTATGTCTCGGTCTTCCGATCATAGAGGTGTTGGGGAACGTAGTAATTTCAAAAAAATTCTACGCACACGCAAGATCATGGTGATGCATAGCAACGAGAGGGGAGAGTGTTGTCCACGTACCCTCGTAGACCGATAGCGGAAGCGTTTAACACAACGCGGTTGATTTAGTCGTACGTCTTCACGATCCGACCGACTAAGTACCGAACGCACGGCACCTCCGAGTTCAGCACACGCTCAGCTCGATGACGTCCCTCGAACTCCGATCCAGCCGAGTGTTGAGGGAGAGTTTCGTCAGCACGATGGCGTGGTGACAATGTTGATGTTCTACCGACGCAGGGCTTCGCCTAAGCACCGCTACGATATTATCGAGGTGTAATATGGTGGAGGGGGGCACCGCACACGGCTAAGAGATCAATGATCAATTGTGTCTATGGGGTGCCCCCTGCCCCCGTATATAAAGGAGCAAGGGGGAGGCGGCCGGCCTAGGAGGAGGGCGCGCCAAGGGGGGAGTCCTACTCCCACCGGGAGTAGGACTCCTCCTTTCCTTGTTGGAGTAGGAAAAGGGAAGGGAGAAGGAGAAAGAAGGAAGGGGGCGCCCCCCTCCCTAGTCCAATTCGGACTAGTCCATGGGGAGGGGTGCGGCCACCCTTTGGGGCCTTTCTCTCCTTTCCCGTATGGCCCATTAAGGCCCAATACGAATTCCCGTAACTCTCCGGTACTCCGAAAAATACCCGAATCACTCGGAACCTTTCCGAAGTCCGAATATAGTCGTCCAATATATCGATCTTTATGTCTCGACCATTTCGAGACTCCTCGTCAAGTCCCTGATCTCATCCGGGACTCCGAACTCCTTTGGTACATCAAAACATATCAACTCATAATATAACTGTCATCGCAACGTTAAGCGTGCGGACTCTACGGGTTCGAGAACTATGTAGAGATGACTGAGACACCTCTCCGGTCAATAACCAATAGCGGAACCTGGATGCTCATATTGGCTCCCACATATTCTACGAAGATCTTTATCGGTCAAACCGCATAACAACATACATTGTTCCCTTTGTCATCGGTATGTTACTTGCCCGAGATTCGATCGTCGGTATCTCAATACCTAGTTCAATCTCGTTACCGGCAAGTCTCTTTACTCGTTCCGTAATACATCATCCCGCAACTAACTCATTAGTTACAATGCTTGCAAGGCTTATAGTGATGTGCATTACCGAGTGGGCCCAGAGATACCTCTCCGACAATCGGAGTGACAAATCCTAATCTCGAAATACGCCAACCCAACAAGTACCTTTGGAGACACCTGTAGAGCACCTTTATAATCACCCAGTTACGTTGTGACGTTTGGTAGCACACAAAGTGTTCCTCCGGTAAACGGGAGTTGCATAATCTCATAGTCATAGGAACATGTATAAGTCATGAAGAAAGCAATAGCAACATACTAAACGATCGAGTGCTAAGCTAACGGAATGGGTCAAGTCAATCACATCATTCTCCTAATGATGTGATCCCGTTAATCAAATGACAACTCATGTCTATGGCTAGGAAACATAACCATCTTTGATCAACGAGCTAGTCAAGTAGAGGCATACTAGTGACACTCTGTTTGTCTATGTATTCACACATGTATCAAGTTTCCGGTTAATACAATTCTAGCATGAATAATAAACATTTATCATGATATAAGGAAATAAATAATAACTTTATTATTGCCTCTAGGGCATATTTCCTTCAGTCTCCCACTTGCACTAGAGTCAATAATCTAGTTCACATCGCCATGTGATTTAACATCAATAGTTCACATCACCATGTGATTAACACCCATAGTTCACATCGTCATGTGACCAACACCCAAAGGGTTTACTAGAGTCAGTAATCTAGTTCACATCGCTATGTGATTAACACCCAAAGAGTACTAAGGTGTGATCATGTTTTGCTTGTGAGATAATTTTAGTCAACGGGTCTGTCACATTCAGATCCGTAAGTATTTTGCAAATTTCTATGTCTACAATGCTCTGCACGGAGCTACTCTAGCTAATTGCTCCCACTTTCAATATGTATCTAGACCGAGACTTAGAGTCATCTAGATTAGTGTCAAAACTTGCATCGACGTAACCCTTTACGACGAACCTTTTGTCACTTCCATAATCGAGAAACATATCCTTATTCCACTAAGGATAATTTTGACCGCTGTCCAGTGATCTACTCCTAGATCACTATTGTACTCCCTTGCCAAAATCAGTGTAGGGTATACAATAGATCTGGTACACAGCATGGCATACTTTATAGAACCTATGGCCGAGGCATAGGGAATGACTTTCATTCTTTTCTATCTTCTGCCGTGGTCGGGCTTTGAGTCTTACTCAATTTCACACCTTGTAACACAGGCAAGAAACTCTTTCTTTGACTGTTCCATTTTGAACCACTTCAAAATCTTGTTAAGGTATGTACTCATTGAAAAAACTTATCAAGCGTCTTGATCTATCTCTATAGATCTTGATGCTCAATATGTAAGCAGCTTCACCGAGGTCTTTCTTTGAAAAACTCCTTTCAAACACTCCTTTATGCTTTGCAGAATAATTCTACATTATTTCCGATCAACAATATGTCATTCACATATACTTATCAGAAATGCTGTAGTGCTCCCACTCACTTTCTTGTAAATACAGGCTTCACCGCAAGTCTGTATAAAACTATATCCTTTGATCAACTTATCAAAGCGTATATTCCAACTCCGAGATGCTTGCACCAGTCCATAGATGGATCGCTGGAGCTTGCATATTTTGTTAGCACCTTTAGGATTGACAAAACCTTCTGGTTGCATCATATACAACTCTTCTTTAATAAATCCATTAAGGAATGCAGTTTTGTTTATCCATTTGCCAGATTTCATAAAATGCGGCAATTGCTAACATGATTCGGACAGACTTAAGCATAGATACGAGTGAGAAACTCTCATCGTAGTCAACACCTTGAACTTGTCGAAAACCTTTTTGCGACAATTCTAGCTTTGTAGACAGTAACACTACTATCACTGTCTGTCTTCCTCTTGAAGATCCATTTAATCTCAATGGCTCGCCGATCATTGGGCAAGTCAATCAAAGTCCATACTTTGTTCTCATATATGGATCTCATCTCAGATTTCATGGCCTCAAGCCATTTCGCGGAATTTGGGCTCATCATCGCTTCCTCATAGTTCGTAGGTTCGTCATGGTCAAATAACATGACCTCCAGAATAGGATTACCGTACCACTCTGGTGTGGATCTCACTCTGGTTTACCTACGAGGTTTGGTAGTAACTTGATCTGAAGTTACATGATCATCATCATTAACTTCCTCACTAATTGGTGTAGGAGTCACAGGAACAGATTTCTGTGATGACTACTTTCCAATAAGGGAGCAGGTACAGTTACCTCATCAAGTTCTACTTTCCTCCCACTCACTTCTTTCGAGAGAAACTCCTTCTCTAGAAAGGATCCATTCTTAGCAACGAATGTTTTGCCTTCGGATCTGTGATAGAAGGTGTACCCAACTGTCTCCTTTGGGTATCCTATGAAGACACATTTCTCCGATTTGGGTTTGAGCTTATCAGGATGAAACCTTTTCACATAAGCATCGCAACCCCAAACTTTAAGAAACGACAACTTTGGTTTCTTGCCAAACCAGTCAAGGTCGTCTCAACGGATTTAGATGGTACCCTATTTAACGTGAATGCAGCTGTCTCTAATGCATAACCCCAAAACGATAGTGGTAGATCGGTAAGAGACATCATATATCGCACCATATCTAATAAAGTACGGTTACGATGTTCGGACACACCATTACACCGTGGTGTTCCAGGTGGCGTGAGTAGTGAAACTATTTCACATTGTTTTAACTGAAGGCCAAACTCGTAACTCAAATACTCTTCTCCACGATCAGATCGTAGAAACTTTATTTTCTTGTTACGATGATTTTCCGCTTCACTCTGAAATTATATGAACTTTTCAAATGTTTCAGACTTCTGTTTCATTAAGTAGATATACCCATATCTGCTCAAATCATCTGTGAAGGTCAGAAAATAATGATACCTGCTACGAGCCTCAATATTCATCGGACCACATACATCTGTATGTATGATTTCCAACAAATCTGTTGCTCTCTCCATAGTTCCGGAGAACGGCGTTTTAGTCATCTTGCCCATGAGGCACGGTTCGCAAGCATCAAGTGATTCATAATCAAGTGATTCCAAAATCCCATCAGTATGGAGTTTCTTCATGCGCTTTACACCAATATGACCTAAACGGCAGTGCCACAAATAAGTTGCACTATCATTATTAACTTTGCATCTTTTGGCTTCATTATTATGAATATGTGTATCACTACGATCGAGATCCAACAAACCATTTTATTGGGTGTATGACCATAGAAGGTTTTATTCATGTAAACAGAACAACAATTATTCTCTAATTTAAATGAATAACCGTATTGCAACAAACATGATCAAATCATATTCATGCTCAACGCAAACACCAAATAACACTTATTTAGTTTCAACACTAATCCCGAAAGTATAGGGAGTGTGCGATGATGATCATATCAATCTTGGAACTACTTCCAACACACATCGTCACCTCGCCTTTTACTAGTCTCTGTTTATTCTGCAACTCCCGTTTCGAGTTACTACTCTTAGCAACTGAACCAGTATCAAATACCGAGGGGTTGCTATAAACACTAGTAAAGTACACATCAATAACATGTATATCCAATATACCTTTGTTCACTTTGCCATCCTTCTTATCCACCAAATAGTTGGGGTAGTTCCGCTTCCAGTGACCAGTCCCTTTGCAGTAGAAGCACTTAGTCTCAGGCTTAGGACCAGACTTAGGCTTCTTCACTTGAGCAGCAACTTGCTTGCCGTTCTTCTTGAAGTTCCCCTTCTTCCCTTTGCCCTTTTCTTGAAACTAGTGGTCTCGTCAACCATCAACACTTGATGTTTTTCTTGATTTCTACCTTCGTCGATTTCAGCATCACGAAGAGCTCGGGAATTACTTTCGTCATCCCTTGCATACTATAGTTCATCACGAAGTTCTACTAACTTGGTGATGGTGACTAGAGAATTCTGTCAATCACTATTTTATCTGGAAGATTAACTCCCACTTGATTCAAGCGATTGTAGTACCCAGACAATCTGAGCACATGCTCACTGCTTGAGCTATTCTCCTCCATCTTTTAGCTATAGAACTTGTTGGAGACTTCATATCTCTCAACTCGGGTATTTGCTTGAAATATTAACTTCAACTCCTGGAACATCTCATATGGTCCATGACGTTCAAAACGTCTTTGAAGTCCCGATTCTAAGCCGTTAAGCATGGTGCACTAAACTATCAAGTAGTCATCATATTGAGCTAGCCAAACGTTCATAACGTCTGCATCTGCTCCTGCAATAGGTCTGTCACCTAGCGGTGCATCAAGGACATAATTCTTCTGTGCAGCAATGAGGATAATCCTCAGATCACGGATCCAATCCGCATCTTTGCTACTAACATCTTTCAACATAATTTTTCTCTAGGAACATATCAAAAATAAACACAGGGAAGCAACAACGCGAGCTATTGATCTACAACATAATTTGCAAAATACTATCAGGACTAAGTTCATGATAAATTTAAGTTCAATTAATCATATTACTTAAGAACTCCCACTTAGATAGACATCCCTCTAATCCTCTAAGTGATCACGTGATCCATATCAACTAAACCATAACCGATCATCACGTGAAATGGAGTAGCTTTCAATGGTGAACATCACTATGTTGATCATATCTACTATATGATTCACGCTCGACCTTTCGGTCTCAGTGTTCCGAGGCCATATCTGCATATGCTAGGCTCGTCAAGTTTAACCTGAGTATTCCGCGTGTGCAAACTGGCTTGCACCCGTTGTAGATGGACGTAGAGCTTATCACACCCGATCATCACGTGGTGTCTGGGCACGACGAACTTTGGCAACGGTGCATACTCAGGGAGAACACTTTTATCTTGAAATTTTAGTGAGAGATCATCTTATAATGCTACCGTCAATCAAAGCAAGATAAGATCCATAAAAGATAAACATCACATGCAATCAATATAAGTGATATGATATGGCCATCATCATCTTGTGCTTGTGATCTCCATCTCCGAAGCACCGTCATGATCACCATCGTCACCAGCGCGACACCTTGATCTCCATCGTAGCATCGTTGTCGTCTCGCCAACTATTGCTTTTACGACTATCGCCACTGCTTAGTGATAAAGTAAAACAATTACATGGCAATTGCATTTCATACAATAAAGCGACAACCATATGGCTCCTGCCAGTTGCCGATAACTCGGTTACAAAACATGATCATCTCATACAATAAAATATAGCATCATGTCTTGACCATATCACATCACAACATGCCCTGCAAAAACAAGTTAGACGTCCTCTACTTTGTTGTTGCAAGTTTTACGTGGCTGCTACGGGCTTAGCAAGAACCGTTCTTACCTACGCATCAAAACCACAACGATAGTTTGTCAAGTTGGTGCTGTTTTAACCTTCGCAAGGACCGGGCGTAGCCACACTCGGTTCAACTAAAGTGAGAGAGACAGACACCCGCCGGTCACCTTTAAGCAACGAGTGCTCGCAACGGTGAAACCAGTCTCGCGTAAGCGTACGCGTAATGTCGGTCCGGGCCGCTTCATCTCACAATACTGCTGAACCAAAGTATGACATGCTGGTAAGCAGTATGACTTATATCGCCCACAACTCACTTGTGTTCTACTCGTGCATAGCATCAACGCATAAAACCAGGCTCGGATGCCACTGTTGGGGAACGTAGTAATTTCAAAAAAATTCCAACGCACACGCAAGATCATGGTGATGCATAGCAACGAGAGGGGAGAGTGTTGTCCACGTACCCTCGTAGACCGACAGCGGAAGCGTTATCACAACGTGGTTGATGTAGTCGTACGTCTTCACGATCTGACCGATCAAGTACCGAACGCACGGCACCTCCGAGTTCAGTACACGTTCAGCTCGATGACGTCCCTCGAACTCCGATCCAGCCGAGTGTTGAGGGAGAGTTTCGTCAGCACGACGGCGTGGTGACAATGTTGATGTTCTACCGATGCAGGGCTTTGCCTAAGCACCGCTACGATATTATCGAGGTGTAATATGGTGGAGGGGGGCACCGCACACGGCTAAGAGATCAATGATCAATTGTGTCTATGGGGTGCCCCCTGCCCCCGTATATAAAGGAGCAAGGGGGGAGGCGGCCGGCCTAGGAGGAGGGCGCGCCAAGGGGGGAGTCCTACTCCCACCGGGAGTAGGACTCCTCCTTTCCTTGTTGGAGTAGGAAAAGGGAAGGGAGAAGGAGAAAGAAGGAAGGGGGCGCCCCCCCTCCCTAGTCCAATTTGGACGAGTCCATGGGGAGGGGTGCGGCCACCCTTTGGGGCCTTTCTCTCCTTTCCCGTATGGCCCATTAAGGCCCAATACGAATTCCCGTAACTCTCCGGTACTCCGAAAAATACCCGAATCACTCGGAACCTTTCCGAAGTCCGAATATAGTCGTCCAATATATCGATCTTTACGTCTTGACCATTTCGAGACTCCTCGTCAAGTCCCTGATCTCATCTGGGACTCCGAACTCCTTCGGTACATCAAAACATATAAACTCATAATATAACTGTCATCGTAACATTAAGCGTGCGGACCCTACGGGTTCGAGAACTATGTAGACATGACTGAGACAGCTCTCCGGTCAATAACCAATAGTGGAACCTGGATGCTCACATTGGCTCCCACATATTCTACGAAGATCTTTATCGGTCAAACCGCATAACAACATACGTTGTTCCCTTTGTCATCGGTATGTTACTTGCCCGAGATTTGATCGTCGGTATCTCAATACCTAGTTCAATCTCGTTACCGGCAAGTCTCTTTACTCGTTCCGTAATACATCATCCCGCAACTAACTCATTAGTTACAATGCTTGCAAGGCTTATAGTGATGTGCATTACCGAGTGGGCCCAGAGATACCTCTCTGACAATCGGAGTGACAAATCCTAATCTCGAAATACGCCAACCCAACAAGTACCTTTGGAGACACCTGTAGAGCACCTTTATAATCACCCAGTTACGTTGTGACGTTTGGTAGCACACAAAGTGTTCCTCCGGTAAACGGGAGTTGCATAATCTCATAGTCATAGGAACATGTATAAGTCATGAAGAAAGCAATAGCAACATACTAAACGATCGAGTGCTAAGCTAACGGAATGGGTCAAGTCAATCACATCATTCTCCTAATGATGTGATCCCGTTAATCAAATGACAACTCATGTCTATGGCTAGGAAACATAACCATCTTTGATCAACGAGCTGGTCAAGTAGAGGCATACTAGTGACACTCTGTTTGTCTATGTATTCACACATGTATCAAGTTTCCGGTTAATACAATTCTAGCATGAATAATAAACATTTATCATGATATAAGGAAATAAATAATAACTTTATTATTGCCTCTAGGACATATTTCCTTCAGGAGGTGGTCGAGTCTTGTGGGGAAAAGTGCGCAAACCTCTGCAAAGTGGACAAACTAATCATGATTAGCCGTGTCCCCGGTTATGAACAATTTGAGTATTTAGAAGTGAATTATTGGTTGATCTCATCACTCTTTTTAATGAAATTATTAGGTTACTAATAACTTGGGAATTTTGGTATTGAGTTGGAGGAACCTTCTCAATAATGGCATTTTAATTTAGTAGAAATAAAAAAATTATTCCTTTGTTGTAGGAAAAAATTAGCTTTATGCAAAATTAACCTTAGAACCTCTAGCAAGCTAAATTTGCATATAGAGATAGTTTTTTCGTTATTATTCTATGGTGTGAAATTGTCAGCATATTCCATGTGCTGACCTACACGGATGCAACGTCTCATGTTGCAGAGTTTTCCGACGAGGATTAAACGTGCGATAGGTCGTTCTTCTACACTCAGTTTGCCGTGGAGTTGGATGGACTCATTTACCTTCGATGCTTCCGTAGTTTTTTTAGATGGCCTTTGGCCATGTTATTGTAATAAATACTCTTTTGAGGACTTTGATGTAATAAAATGTGTGATTGAACTCTGTTATAATTCCTCGAGTACCGTGTGTGTCAGCATACCGATCCAGGGATGACACTTAAGCACAGAGACTTCGATCCATTTGGGTCGGGTCGCTACAACCTGCAACTAGCAATGCTATATAAGAGGGGCTGAGCAAAGCACACAGCCAAACAACGGTTTGCTAGGATGGTGGAAAAGGTTAGAGGTTGTTTCGTGGCATATTAGGAGGCTTGATAAACAATCGGTAGGTAGCGGGATATAGCGATAGCATCGAGACAACTAGCATAGCAAAGATAGTAGTGAGATCCAAGGTGATGGTCATCTTGCCTGAAATCCCGCTAGGAAGAAGAATGAGTCCACGAAGTAGACGAACCAATCATAGTCGAACGAATCCTCACGATCGCAACGAAACAGGAACTATCGAGAAGAAGCACAACCGGAAAGAAACAAACAACAAGGTAAACAACCAAGCATAAACATGGCAAGATGCACAATCAGATATGATGCATTTCCGGTTTAATGAGGCATGGCATGGCAAAGTGCAACAAACCATACTACAAGTTAAGTGAAGCTCAATATGCAACAAGTTGCATATTGACGAAACACCACATTCAATTATTTAGTTCACTCTTGTTTATGTACTCAACAATATTAAATGTTGGTTAACATGGCAAGAAGTGAGGCATAAGTAAACTACACATTTTAGGCAATTTAAATGAGGCCGAAAATAACGAACAACAATTTCGGAAAATCCCCATACGCATATTTTGAATTTAATGCAAACAACAATTTTAAGTATTTTAAATATGATATGGAGCATTTGTCACCATGGCGGAAAATCCCCATATGCAAGTTATATGCAATTTTTATGAAAATGTTGACATTTAATATGATATGGAGCATTTGTCACCATGGCGGAAAGAAAGGGGTGCCACGGCAACGACACCGGAAATGGTGCCACGACAACATTCCGATGATCCGACAACTCAATAAGATACCGGTGCAAAAGAGCAAGTGTGCGGATGTGCGGAACATGCTACAGATGGTGGGGCGATCCCGGTTACCGGGTTCCCACGAGTCGACGCATGGCAAATGAGGAGGACCAATCAATGACAACTCGGACACGTTGCAAACACGAGCATCTCATACAACACACATGCATTCGTTCACGGGCGGTCGTCTCGGGGTTATACCTTCGAAGCATGCGTTTTCAGAGCGGATCGAATTTGATGCGGTGTAGAGGAAGTAGACGTTCTCAGGACGGTCGTAGTGGAAGTAGTGGTTCACGTTTCGCAGTCGTACACACTCCATAGATGTTCGGGGTCGTAGTGAGGAACTTGACATCCATGGGGTCTTCAAGAGCCGGTAGTCAAACTTGACCCTTGCGTTACAGTGTCTTCGGCGACGGTAGTCGTACACACATTGTAGTCGAACTTGACGGATCCGAGGGCTCCGGGTGATGTGGTACTTGGTGTCCAAGTGGGCACAGGGAGACTTGTGTATTTGCGCAGTCGTACACGGGACATGTGGCTGCGGTCTTGGCGGCTTGAGCAGGGCTAGCACGGAGGCGAACGGGGCCGCTGGGACTTGAGCGATGTGTGGCGTGCGGCTGCTGGCGAATGGGACCCACACCGACGTGGTCAACACGGGCTCGCACGTGGCCTCCAGCGGGACTTGGCTAATAATGCAGAAGCAAGGCAGCAGCGACGCTGCCCCTGCGGCTTGGCGGGTGGCCTGCGGTGGAGGTCAACTCCGACGGGGACGGGGCACCGGAGTCAGATCCGGCCGTGACCTTGCCGGATCTTGGCACGAACAGCGGAGGCGAAGGCATGGTGCAGGGGATCGACGGAGGCGTCACATCGGACACCGACGATGCACAGGAGGTGGCCGATGTTCGCCATACGAGCTCGAGGGGGAAGGAGGCGCCGGGTAGCGCGCGAACACGGAGGAGAGGGAGGACGTGACGGTGGCAGGAGGAAGAACGGGCGAGGGGGAGCTCTCTCGGTGGCTGGGGAACCGAGCGCTCGCATGCGCGTACGCGTCCCTGGGCGACGGCGCACAGGAGGAAGACGAGCAGAGAGATGGGGATCGGGAGAGAGGCTAGGGTTATAGGGTTGGAGGGGTGCGGTTGGGCCTAGGTGGGCTGACCTGCTGGGAGGACCAAGTGGCCAGCTGGGCTTCTCTTCTCTCTCTTATTTCCTTTAGCAGAAAATAATTAGAGAGAAAAAAGAAAGAGAGGGTTAAGGAAAGAATTTGTGCATGGGGGTAATTTTCCCGGACTCATAAAAATGAGCTTGATCCCAGAAAAAATGGAGTGGGCAAGATTGCAAGGATTAAATTCAAAGTCATTTGAATTTAATTCAAATGGTTTGAGCAAGGACAAGATTTGAAGAGTCCAAAATTGTTGGGAATTTAAGAAGAGCCTCGATAATTGGGAAAAGAATTGTTGGCAAAGTTTGGAGGTGAAACTTGAAGTAGAAGAGGCATGGAATTAAATTGCAAGTGAGTTCATGGGTAGTTTCCAAACCATTGGAATATTTATAGTAGCTCCCTAAATATTGGGAGGATATGTTATAAAGAGAAATCACCATGTGAATTCCCTCGATTTAAATGGACCAAAGATCCATGCAGTTTACTTAGCTGAGTTTTAAAAAGGGTTGCATGATGACATGATGCAATGCAAATGATGTTATGAAGAATGCAACAGACAAATAAGTCACACGGCGAAACTCGGAATCCATGGAAGGCATCTGGAGCGTCGGTCTCGGGTCGTTACAAAATCTCCGTAATTTTTTATCGCGTTTGGACTCCATTTGATATGGATATTCTGCAAAACAAAAAACATGCAACAAACAGGAACTCGCACTATGCATTGGATCAATATATTAGTCCCAAAAATATATAAAAAGTTGTCAAAAGTATATGAAAGTTGTAGGATATTAGCATAAAACAATCAAAAATTATAGATATGACAGAGAGGTATCACTCACTCGGTCATCCCCCCTAAGGAGGAACAAGCTTGATCAATAAAAGATCCTAAAGTACCCTTGGTACTGAGTGGAACAAGCTCGATCAATACCAGATCTTGAAGTACCCTCTGGTCTATCTTCACTCGACTGACTCCTGAGTCGGCGATGAAGAAAATTGAGGACAACAGCACAAGATGACCCACTTCACTCGGTTGACTTCTAAGTCGGCAATGAAGAAAATTGAGGACAACAACACAAGATGGCCTATTCCATTCGGTTGACTCCCGAGTCAGTAACGAGTGCCGTCGTGCGCCCCAAACGCCTAATGACAAGCTCTAAAGGCTACCACCTATCGCCAGCGATCAATGGCAACCTCGGGGGCTACACCCAGTGGGTGCACTCAGCATGCCCCCACTGGAAGTGACTCGTTGATGGAGCTAAAAAAATCTCTAAGACTACCGTCGACTACTATAGTCAACAGTAGCCTCGGGGACTACACCAAGTGGGTGCACTCAGCGTGCCCCCACTGGATCATGTCCATTCGACTACGCTCTAGCTAGACTCCGAGTGGACATAAAAAATTCTACATTCGAAGACTCCTACCGACTGTCCAGTCGACAGTAGCCTCGGGAACTACACCCAGTGGGTGCACATAGCGTGCCCCCACTAGATTATGCACACCTAGTGGGTGTGCCCCGCGCAAACCCACTGGCAGAAAGCCTACTATAAGAAAAGAAGAATTTTCGACTGGAAATCATACTCACAATGGTACTTACTCAGGCATTAGGCTCCAGCGCGGTGTTGGTGTTGTAGGCGTCCTTCAATTGGCTACACATCAAGCCCACCTGGATCAGTGCTTCCTTACTCGCCCCCACCTGATCCTCTGGGACATGGTACAGGGGGAAAGAAGTAGTCGGAGTTGACGGAGGTGCAGGAGTTGGCCTCGGGGCTGGAATCATCGTCATTCCACTCGGAGGAGCTTGGGTAGTACGTGCAGAGGGCACCACTGTCGACGAAGATGTCGAACCACCCTGAGCCAAAGGGCTCGGCCTTGCGGTTCTGGCAACGAACTTTGCCGGAGAAACACGGGCCGTCTGGTGGGGAGAGGCATCCTTCATTAGCGTGTCAGCACCTGCCAGTCTCTCCCGGACGGTGAACGGATTCGGCGAGTCAACAGTCGCTTCATGATCTAGCTGGATAATCTTAGGCGGGGCTGCATAAATCGGAGAAGTCATCAAAGTTCAGTCGGAAAAGGCGTAACCATGTGAGTCAATCAATACAACATACCTTTGGAAGTAGCGACATCTGCCGCATCGGCTTCACTCGGGCCAGGCTTGTGGGCGTGCGGGTCTTCTGAGGTTGTCAAGGTGTCGTTGCTGCAAGAACAAAACACCACTCGGTCAGCAACCGAGTGGATTCAAAAATGAACAAAGAGTCGGTGAGAACGCTTACTTCGAGGCCACAGGCACCGCCACCCAGATCCGCGGCACGAAAGCCTTCCCAAGCTTGGAGGAGATCTGTTTGGGCAACTTGGGTTGTTTCTCCACCGAGCTCTCAGCCTCGGCGTGGGCGCGCTTGGAACTCCGAGTCGCCCGACCAGAAGCAATGGGCTGTTGAGTTTCTCCTGCCTTGCCCTTCGTGTTATGCAGCGCCTTGGAGCGGGGTTATTTGGGGGCCTCATAAGACGGGGAGGACTCCGCCCCTCCCCTCTCCTCCGAACTCTCTTGATCATCGTCATCGTCACTCTCGTCATAGCTTGATCTCTTCGAGTACTGCTGCTCGGTGTTAGTCGTCACATCTTGGGGCGAGTGGTCCACCATGGGGATCCGGGAGATCAAGTTTTGGAAGTCCTGAGAAGTAGACACATGCAAACGTGAAGGTCAACTATACAGAAGACATCCTACAACTGAACCAACTAAGTCAGAGACAAATACCGCGATGGGCGGCAGGTTCTTGTGAAAGGCTGGTACCAGCCGAGTCCCCCTCGGGTTATCGCGGGCACAGGTGATGGCCTTGATCTTGCCACCCACCTCCTTCTCGGTGAGATCTTTTGGATGCACCCGAGTGGATTCACCCGGCCCCTCATACAGCCACATGGGGTGAGCCCTGGCCTGCAGCAGCTGGATGCGCCGACTGAATAAAGTCTCGAGCAAGTCCATGCCATTCACCCCAGCGTTCGCAACACCAATTAATGCGCTGGACGGGATGTCGACGCCCACCTTCTCCTCCTTCTCTACGGTGGTCTTCGATCGAGTGCGGCGGGAGGCCCGACTGGCTGTTGGCGCTGGGGATGTCTTTGCAATAGAACCAAGTTCCCTGCCACCCCTTAACAGAGTCGGGAAAGCTCATCTTGGGGAAAGACCCCCCCCGCAAAACTGGATGCCCAGACCCCCGCACAGCTGGGTGATGTGGGTTTTCTCACCAGTCGACGAGTCCTTCTTCACCGATATCGACCGGCAGGTGAAGATGTATTTGAAGAGACCCCAGTGGGGATGGCAACCCAGGAAGTTCTCTCAGAGAGAGATGAAAGCCAAAAGATAAATAATAGCATTGGAGGGAGATGGTGGAGTTGAGCACCGAAGAAATCAAGGAATGCTCAGAAGAAAGGGTGCGGAGGCATCGAGAAACCTCACTCAACATGGGTGACAAGCAGGACGCACTCATCCGCCTCAGGTACCTGTTCAATCACCCCCGCGCCCGGGTGACGCCACCCGTCATGTGGGATCAATCCCTCCTCCGCCAAGTCCTCTAGTCACCGGGCGGAAACACACGACGGGAGCCATTTCCCCGATGTGTCGCCGGCCGCCACGCCCGAGCTAGAGGAGCCTTCCCCACCTTCTTCGCCCTGTCTGCCTTTGCTGTGGAACCTTTCGCCATTGCCGTGCACTTGGGTGGAGAGGAGAAGCGGAGGAGTCGAGAGGAGAGAAAGGGGGATCTGAGGCCAGGAGCTCTTCCGCCGAATCTTCTATATCAACAGACAAAATCTCAGGGTGATCTCTCGCCGCGAATCCCGGGATCAACGGCCTGCATGGCAAGGCTTTGCATAGGGAAAGCGCGGCACGTGGCGAGGATCGTGCGCGCAAATCGAGGGGCCACGCCTCCCACTTTCCCACTAACACACAACGTCTTCCGCGCGCGAACACGCAAATTCAAATCCTGAGATTTTCGGGTCGAATCAATCCGATTGATTTCCAGCGATTCCTTTCCTAAGGGACGCGCGTCGGTTCGACTGATCACCCTCCGCGGGGACCCATGCACTCGGCCACGTTAAACACCCGACTGAAGTCTTCCTTAGGATCGTTATGTGACGAGCATGAAACCCCTCTGTGGGTTCACTTGGCCCTCTCGGTAGGCCCCAAGGCGCATGACTCATAAACCTGGACTTTTAGAAGGCCCGCGCTGGCGTTCCCCTGGGATAAGGTCTCTGGAGAGTCATACCACGCGCCGGTGTTGCCCCTCGAGTTGTCATGGCATGCCCTCACTCGGGCCCCTTGTCTATCTCTTCTGAGAGACAAAACGAATGCCATCGGGTTTTTCTCAATGATCAACAACACCCGGTCATCTGGGTAAAAATAAGGTCTAGAATCCGTTGCATTTCCGTCCAAGGAACAACAAATCATGACTCGGAAGCATATTTCGAGTGGCCCTGCAGCACTTGGACTTAACCGAAGGATCGATTCGTATGTTCTATGAAATCCCAACCGGTTCGGGGGCTAATGATGTGCTCACCTACTACAGGTAGGGTCAAGAACCCGTCATTTGGGATCCACACGGGGCCCATCACCATCATAGGTAGGTCCCCAGACCATGCCTGCATTCGAATGCTTACATCAGGAGGATCACTTGGACGGCTCCACCGCACTCGGATAACCACGTGTCACTTGGCGGACGATCAACCACTCGGACGTACAGGGCAAGAAGGCATCGTGGGAGCTGCAACGGTCGAGGGATCCTAAGTCGTCCACTAAATAGAGTTATAACTACCATTACCTGTAACTGATGTGGTATAGGCTCATTACACTAGTAACTGGCTCATTCAATGGCATTTATTGCCCCGGCAGCATGGTAGACATGGGGCTGCAGCGCACTCTTGATGTGGTATAAGCCGCACCCCTCTCCATAGACGGGCACGTTCAACCTTGTAATCCTATCCATCAAATCAAAGCAAGCCTCAGGGCACGATACGTAGGGCTTTTACCTCCACCGAGTGAGGGGCTTGAACTCGTTAAACACCGTGTGTTACACCTACGCCATAGCTAGGCTTGATACGTCTCCAACCTATCTATAATTTTTGATTGTTCCATGCTGTTTTATTAGAAACCTTGGATGTTTTATAATCATTTTATAGTCATTTTATATCATTTTTTGGTACTAACCTATTGACATAGTGCCAAGTGCCAGTTGCTATTTTTTCCATGTTTTTTACATTGCAGGAAATCAATATCAAACGGAGTCCAAATGCCACGAAACTTCACGATGACTTTTTATGGGCCAGAAGGAAGGCAATGGGCCCTGGTTGCACCTGGGGGTGCCCCGAGGGGGGCACAACCCACCAGGGCGCGCCAGGCCCAGGCACGCCCTGGTGGGTTGTGCCCACCTCGAGTGCCCCCTGGACCGCCTCTTTGCTCTATAAATACCACGATATTCCAGAAACCCTAAAAGCGTCGACGAAATATTCATCCAGCCGCCGCAGAGTCCAGAACCACCAGATCCAATCTAGACACCATCACGGAGGGGTTCACCACTTCCATTGGTGCCTCTCCAATGATGCGTGAGTAGTTCTTTGTAGATCTTCGGGTCCGTAGTTAGTAGCTAGATGACTTTCTCTCTCTCGCTGAATTCTCAATACAATGGTCTCTTGGAGATCCATATGATGTAACTGTTTTGCGTGTGTTTGTTGGGATCTGATGAACTTCGAGTTTATGATCAGTCATATCTTTTTATATCCATCAAAGTTATTTGAGTTTCTTTGATCTCTTATCATGACTCAAGAGAACACCAAATTATGTGATTTCTCAAATACCAACAACAATGATTTTATTGGCACTCCGCTTGCTCCTCCCGCCACTAGTGCGGAGACTTGTGATATTAACACTGCCTTGCTGAATCTTGTTATGAAAGACCAATTTTCCGATACTCCTAATGAGGATGCCGCGTCCCATCTTAATACCTTCATGGAATTATGTGACATGCAAAAGAAAAAATATGTGGACAATGATGTGGTCAAGATGAAATTATTTATGTTCTCTTTGCGTGATTCTGCAAAAATTTGGTTCTCTTCTTTGCCTCGTAATAGTATTGATTCTTGGAATAAGTGCAAAGATGCTTTTATCACTAAGTATTTTCCTCCCGCAAAAATTATTTCCCTCAGAACCCAGATCATGAATTTCAAGCAACTTGAACATGAGCACGTTGCACAATCTTGGGAAAGGATGAAAATGATGCTAAGGAATTGCCCAACTCATGGGTTAGATCTTTGGATCATCATACAAATTTTTTATGCGGGATTGAATTTTGTTTCTCGTAATCTTTTAGATTCCGCCGCGGGTGGTACTTTTATGGAAATTACTTTGGGTGAAGCCACCAAATTGCTTGATAATATCATGGCAAATTATTCACAATGGCATGCCGAAAGAGCTCCCACTAGTAAAAAAGTTAATTCGGTTGAAGAAATTTCTTCTTTGAGTGATATTGATGCTCTTATGAAATTGGTTGCTAGTAAAATTGCTCCTATTGATTTTTATGATATGCCTTTGTCTACTTTGATTGAGCAAAATAGTGATGCCATTGATGTGAATTTTATCTCTAGAAATAATTTCAACAACAATGCTTATAGAGGTAATTTTAATCCTAGGCCTTTTCCTAGTAATTCCTCTAATAATTATGGTAATTCCTATGGAAATCAATCTTATAATAATAATGGGAACACCTCTGATCTTGAAAATAATATTAAAGAATTTATCAACACACAAAATTTTTTCAACACTTCCATAGAAGAAAAGTTGAATAAGATTGATGATTTGTCTAGAAGTGGAAAATCTCAAGATGAAAATTTTTGTGCCTAAAGTGGATAAATCAATTAAAGCTCTTTATGTTTCTATGGATGAAAGTAAGAAAATAACTGCTATGCTTAGATCTAAAAGACAATTTTTAGAAAAAGCTTTTTCTAATGATTATTTTTGCAAAAGTGATGAAGATCTTAAAATGATTGGTGTTTGTTCTATTGATTCCTTGTTTAGTAAAGTTAAGAATGATGAAAAAGGGACTGGATAAGAGTCAACTTTAGGAGAAGGCGTCCCAATATTTTGGAGGGAGAAAATCTTGTTGAGAAAATTGATAAAAGTGGGTTTGGAGAGGTCAAAACTTTAGCTAGTGATGTGCCCACTCTTTTGGATTAAAAAGACTTTAATTATGATAGTTGCTCTTTGATTGATTGTATTTCTTTGTTGCAATCCATGATAAAATCTTCACCCCATGCTTATGAACAAAATAAAGCTTTTACTAAACACATTGTTGATGCTATGATGAAAGCTTTGGAAGAAAAATTGGAATTGGAAGTATCAATTCCTAGAAAATTGCATGATGAGTGGGAACCTACTATCAGAGTCAAGATTTAAATTTATGAGTGTTTTGCTTTGTGTGACTTGGGTGCTAGTGTTTCTACAATTCCGAAATCTTTATGTGATGTGCTTGGTCTTACTAATCTCGAAGAATATTCCTTGAATTTGCACTTGGCGGATTCTACTATTAAAAAGCCTATGGGAAGAATTAATGATGTTCTTATTCATGCAAATAGGAATTATGTGCCCATAGATTTTATTGTTCTTGATATTGATTGCAATCCGTCTTGTCCAATTATTCTTGGTAGACCGTTTTTACGCACTATCGGTGTCGTGATTGATATGAAAGAAGGCAATATTAAGTTCCAATTTCCTTTGAGGAAGGGTATGGAACATTTTCCTAGAACTATAATTAAGCCAAATTATGAATCAATCATGAGGGCAATCTTATGGATCTCGAACCAAGGATGACAAAACTTAGATCTTTGTTTTATGCCTAGCTAAAGGCGTAAAACTATAGCGCTTGTTGGGAGGCAACCCAATGAATAAAATTTGTTTTTGCTTTTTTATTTATGTTCTTGAGTGTTTACACAATTATGCTACTGTTATTATTGTATTTTTTATGTTTTAATTAGTGTTTGTTCCAAGTAGAACCAATAGGATCTTCTTGGGTGATAGTTGTTTGATCTTGCTGAAAAAGACAGAAACTTTGTGCTCACGAAAATAATTGTTAAAATTCACCCGAACGTGATAAAATGCTAATTATTTTTGCAGAAGATCAATACACAAATTATCCAGGTTGTCCCAGTTTTTCAGAATTTTTGGAGTTCTAGAAGTATTCGAACAAATCAGATTGCTACAGACTATTCTGTTTTGACAGATTCTGTTTTCTTTGTGTTGTGTGCTTATTTTGATGGCTCTATGGTTTTCTTTGATGATTTTTTGCCATATAAAAGTTGGAATACAGTAGATATAATATAAAAACAAAATAAGAATTTGTTTGATACAACACTTATAGTAGTGGTTTATTTTTCTTACGCTAACGGATCTCACGAAGGTTTTGTTGAGTTTTGTGTGATTGAAGTTTTCAAGTTTTGGGTTATCTTACGATGGATGAAGGAAGGATGTAAGAGCCTAATCTTGGGGATGCCCCAGCATCCCAAGCTATTATCCAAGAATGAGCAACCAACTAAGCTTGGGGATGCCCCCGAGTGGCATCCCCGCTTTCTTCCAACAACTATCGGTATTTTACTCGAGGCTATATTTTTATTCGTCACATGATATGTGTTTTGCTTGGAGCGTCTTGTATGATATGTGTCTTTGCTTGTTTTATTTTGTGTTTGAAGTCATCAATCCTTGCTGGACACACCTATTTGAGAGAGCTAAAATTATATCATGACTTGTTAGAATTGCTCTCTATGCTTCACTTAAATCTTTTATGAGCTAGGACTTGCTCTAGTGCTTCACTTATATCTTTTTGAGCACGGTGTGATTTGTTATTTTTGAAGAAATGCTGTCTTGCTTCACTTAGATTTATTTGAGAGTTAGTGAAATTTTGAAGAAATTCTCTCTTGCTTCTCTTAAATTATTTTAAGAGAAAGAAAATTTGTTATGCTCATGATCTTCACTTATATTTGTTTGAGCTTGTGAAAAGCAACACATGGAAATTAGTCCCAAAGTGATAGATATCCAAGAAGGATAAAGTAAAAGAAAATGTCATGAAGACCATTGGACAAAATAAACTTGATTCTTAGTAATAGTTTTGAGATATGATGATGTGATATGTGAGTTATGTTGATGAGTAATTGTGCTCTAGTAAGAATATTGGTGTTAAGGTTTGTGATTCCCTATGCATGCACGAAAGTCAATGATCATGCAATGAAAATTATATCCTACTTGTGGTGCATTATTCGGTGTTAATTATGCTTAATGCTTGCTTATGAGATTATTCGTTTCTTGGTTGGTCGCTTCCCAATCTTTTGCTAGCCTTCATTTTGCACTAAGTATGATCTCTACTTGTGCATCCAAAATCCTTTAAACCAGTTTTGCTACATGAGTCCACTATATATACCTATATGCGGTATTCTTTTGCCGTTCTAATCAAATTTGCATGTGCCATCTCTAATTTTCAAAATAAACTTCTCTTTTGTGTGTTTGTTTCGCTCGCGGAACGGTAACGGTGGCTAATATTTTCCATGCTGCATGTGTTATTCTCAAGATGAGTGTTTATTCACTTGTCATTGCACGAGAGTAAGGCAAAGGTCTTAGGGATGCCCAGTCCTGAAATGCAAAAAAATGAATTTACTTTATGTTGTCAAATAATAAATTCCTTGGAAAGTGTTGGTATGGAGGGCACCCGTGGATACGGTTAGCCATGGAAAGTGAAAGAATGGTGGAAAAAGGAATAAACTTTATTTTCTGTTTGGGAACCGCCTATGGCATATCTAGGATGTATAGTGTTGGGAACTCTAAGTCGTTTTCGTTGGTGGGATGGATACACCTCCCAAAATGTTTTTATCTCTAATTTTTCTCTTTGACCTCTGACACCTCTACAAATCCCTACTTCCCTCTGCGAAGGGCCTTTCTTTTACTTTATGCAATTTTTATTTTGAAATTTGAGTCTCCATCTTCTCTCATAAAAAGCACCAACCAGGAGGCAATATGATCGTGCTCAAGTATTGGGTGTAGTTAATATTCGAGTGTGTTTCATGAATGGATCAATGTTTGAGCATGATAGGCTAGGGATAACTTGTTTTAGCATTGATATTTTGAAAGACATTGTTGCTTGTTGATATGCTTGAGTATCTAAATTATTATGTCAAAACTAGACTATTGCTTTGAATCACATAAAAGTCCAAATGTCCATGCTATAAAGAAAAGAATATGATATGACTTGATGAACAACACTCCACATCAAAAATTCTGTTTTTATCACTTACCTACTCGAGGACGAGTAGGAGTTAAGCTTGGGGATGCTGATACGTCTCCAACGTATCTATAATTTTTTATTGTTCCATGTTGTTTTATTATCATCTTGGATGTTTTATAATCATTTTAATTTTATGGTCATTTCATATCATTTTTTGGTACTAACCTATTGACATAGTGCCAAGTGCCAGTTGTTATTTTTTTCCATGTTTATTACATCGCAGGAAATCAATATCAAACGGAGTCCAAATGCCATGAAACTTCACGATGATTTTTTATGGGCCAGAAGGAAGGCAATGGGCCCTGGTTGCACCCCGGGGGGGGGGGGGGTGCCCCGAGGGGGTCACAACCCACCAGGGCGCGCCAGGAGGCCCAGGCGCGCCCTGGTGGGTTGTGCCCACCTCGGGTGCCCCCCGGACCGCCTCTTTGCTCTATAAATACCACAATATACCAGAAACCCTAAAAGCGTCGACGGAATATTCATCCAGCCGCCGCAGAGTCCAGAACCACCAGATCCAATCTAGACACCATCTCGGAGGGGTTCACCACTTCCATTGGTGCCTCTCCTATGATGCATGAGTAGTTCTTTGTAGACCTTCGGGTCCGTAGTAGCTAGATGGCTTTCTCTCTCTCGCTGAATTCTCAATACAATGGTCTCTTGGAGATCCATATGATGTAACTCTTTTGCGGTGTGTTTGTTGGGATCTGATGAACTTCGAGTTTATGATCAGTTATAGCTTTTTATATCCGTGAAATTTATTTGAGTTTCTTTGATCTCTTATAGCCTCGTATTTCTTCTCCAATATTTGGGTTTTGTTTGGCCAACTTGATCTATTTATCTTGCAATGGGAAGAGGTGTCCGGTAGTGGGTTCGATCTTACGGTGCTCGATCCCAGTGACAGAAAGGGAAACGACACATACATATCATTGCTACTAAGGATAAAAAGACGAGATCTATATCTACCGCCATATAGATAAACAGATCTTGTCTACATAATGTCATCGTTCTTATTGCATTACTCCGTTTTCCATGAACTTAATACACTAGATGCATGCTGGATAGCGGTCGATGTGTGGAGTAATAGTAGTAGATGCAGGCAGGAGTCGGTCTACTAATCTTGGACGTGACGCCTATGTAATGATCATTGTCTGGATATCGTCATAATTATTTGACGTTCTATCAATTGCCCAACAGTAATTTGTTTACCCACCGTTTGCTATTTTTCTCGAGAGAAGCCACTATTGAAACCTACAACCCCGGGTCTTCTTTCACATATATTTGCCTTGCGATCTACTTTTCCTTTGCATTTTTATTTAGATCTATTAAACCAAAAAATACAAAAATACCTTGCTGCATTTTATCTCTATTTATTTTATTTGGCGTCCGATCTATCAATCTATTACAATTTACCTCACGTCCACTTGCCTATCTTGAGGCGCCGTACCCCGGAAGGGATTGACAGCCCCTTTAACTCGTCGGGTTGCGAGGTGTTGTTGTTTGTGTGTAGGTGATGTTTACGTTGTGTTGCTTGGTTCTCCTACTGGTTCGATACCTTGGTTTCATAACTGAGGGAAATACCTACTGTTGCTGTGCTACATCATCCCTCCCTCTCCAGGGAAATACCGACGTAGTTCCAGCTACCATCAAGGCTCCGCCCCTTATTTGTGCCCCTAGTACTCATTGTCAGTATCATAACCCCGACAAGCACGAGCCCCATCATGGGTGCCACCGATCAGAGCTCACCAGCGCGCCATCATAGAACAAACGCCGGGAAGATTCGAACACACGACTGCAGCCAAAAGTTGTCCGGAACCTGACGAAGAAATCAGCCAGTGGCGGACAGACTTCGACGAGCAAGTCTCTTATTTGGATGTCGTGCGCAATGCCAAGAGCTTTGACAAGGTCATCCGGCGAGAGGCCGGTCGTCGTTGATGGTTACCATCAGCACTTTGCCGGCAAACTAGTCATCAAGCGCCACCATGCCACTATTGAGTGACAGCACGCAGTGCCCAAAGGCAGGACGGACCTCGGGATCTCTGGCTTGGAGATCCGCGTTGACTGGCGACATGATAGTGCACTTGAGTACATGGAGTACAGGAGGGGGATTTGGTGGAACTGGAGTAGGAATCGAGATTCCAGAGGTGGGGGAGGGGCGGGAGATTGGGGATGAAAAGGTAGCATGAATTTCGAGCACGTGTCAATATTCTCTCGGCGCGCAAGCGCACGAAAACACCAGTGGCGCTCACATGTCAGCCTAAGAGTCCTTTTTCTTTATTTTTTTGAGCGCCCGGCCTGAGAGTCATAATTGACCTATTTGGCATTGTGTTACTACTTGGCCCATATTCAACGACACCTCACAGGCCCAAACAAGTGTACATCATTGAAAAGACACTGAGCTCAAATTATAACTTGAAAAAATGAGATATACTCTGAACACTGGAGAATGGTGATGCCCACATTTAGCCCACCAGCAGTTCGAGACAATAAACAGTTCGAAACAACGATATATACAACATTCAAACACCGACTAGTCACTACTACTGACATAAACAGCAAGACATGATAGTTCATAAGAAGTCTTGCTACACCACCAAAACGCACCCATCTGCAGCGCTCAGACTCTCGTGATCCAAACGAGAACGCTATTCTAAATAGAGGCAACTATTACACGGTAAGAGTGACATAGATGAGGATGACCAAATGCCAAGGAGTATGCATAACAAAAGAGAGAACTACCCATCCAGAACAAGCAGCAAAGACAACAAGTCATTAGAAGAGGGATGATCCAACACCAACATAATTTGCAGCCCCGCTTCACCCACGAGTGATACAGAGACACCAGAACTCCACCCTTTTGATGCAACAGCCCAATTACCTATCAACTTGAAGGTTTGAACTACATCACTGCCTGTCGGACTTGAGACATCCAAGGATCAAAGTTAATCCAGATGCCTTTGTCATTCTCACCTTCTTTTGGTTGGAGGCTATGTCGTTGACAATCAGGGGAGTCTGCTCCCGAAGTCCTAGTCCTCGCCGTGTAGACACAATTTTCCCTAGCAAATAGAGCCTCTCTGCCATCAAGGTCCTTGCCAATGATGATCTCCTGGTTAATCAGATAATTGAGTCTGAGAAACAGAGGGTGTGAACTAAGGCTGTTTACCCGCCTCCAACTCAAAAATCCTGAAGGCCCCAACAAGCCGGTATCCTGCTCATAGACGTAACAGCCACTGTTCGGATACTCACGTATTTCACGGTGCTTGTACACAGTGGGGTTTTTGCAATATAACTTTTCTGGCTCATGTGTGCGAATGATCATCAGTCTTTTTCCTTTGTCTGATCGAGGGAGGAACCAATTGTGCTTCCCTATTTTTGGCAAAGGTAGTGTGATTACAAAGGGCAGTAATTGTAGGGACACTACATCATATAAAAAAGGACAAGCATTGTTAATGTAAGATCAGCATTGTTCAGAGTATGAGTAGGATAATGCAAGAAACAACATTGATCTGTCCCTGTTGGAACTGAGAGGAAAATACAGGGAAATGTATACCGGGTTCAAAAATATAGAAGTGCCATGCGTGGTTATACTCATGTTATCTCGCAATCGATTCTTCACAGGAAACTACCATGTCATGCCTGTTATGTAATCATGTTCTGTCCTCACAAACAAATTCTTCAAGGAAACTAACAGACCATGCATTGTTATATACTCATGTTCTGTGGGCAAAAATCTTGTGAGGATATTATTCTAGCCATTGATTGCTGAAGGGCGAATTAGGTATGTACACATGGTAAGCATTACATGATTTCACTACTTCCAAATATAGAGTTCTCCATATGCACATTTACTTCCCTAATGTATGGTTATATGAAACCAACAGTGTGATGCATGTTTCAACATCATGAAAATGAGGAAACTAACATGGCTATTGATACAAACTCATATTTAGTAGTATATAGAATACTATAAAGTAAGGAGAATATCCATATCTTCCTAACTGTTTGATTATTCAAGGGTACAAATTAGTTGTAATGACATGGTCATAATCGCATGAATTAACTCATTCCCAATGTAGATGATTTACGGCGTCTCTAATACATTGCCATAGTTCTACTCAAATAGGGATATGCTAATCATCACAAAAAGTTCAAACAATGTCATGGCATTATCATTAAAATTAGACGAAAACAACTTACACGCGCCGTCACAGCAATACGTGGTGCCATCTGCTTTGTCGATCGCGTAGATGATGCCATTGTGTTCAATAGCATCACAGAAGTGTGTATCGGCTTTGATGATCCACTGCGAGGTGAGTCGTCTCCAGCTAAAGAAGGCACCGGCGGAAAGATAGGCGAGTTCGCGGTCGAACAAGGCAATTAGCTTGAAGTCTGTGTAATCCGCATATCGTGTGGGCACTTGGCAGATTACAATCTTCTGCAAAACAAGGTCTGTCCAACTGACGTGGTAATCTAGATGACTTGGACGACGATGGTAAAACCCTACATAATCCAACGGAGGAAAGATAATCTCATGGGAGGTGTGGAAGTTCACGAGCACCAACTTTTTCCCGTCTTCTCTGACGGCAGCCATCCAGTGGGAGTTCATGCCGACCCAATACATACCTGCCAAGAAGTTTCGGGCGATGGTGATCGGATCAAAGTCGAGGGGTATGATGTACGGCGACCCACTACATACCTACAAAGAAGTTTCGACTAATGGAGGTCGGATTGAAGTCGAGGGGCATCATGTACACCTCCGTATCTTGGTGAGCAAATCTCGCTAGACCAGATAGCAGCAAGTAGGGTGTTTTGAAAAGCTGAAGCCTCACTTCGACAATGGTCGCGTGCATGTCCCTCGAGCATGCAGCCATCCGCACGTTGCTCAACATATCCATACACGAACAACAGAGGTTGGGGATGTCACTGGGGAGATTGCTCCAATCGCGGCTCATATGGATGCTGCACGGTTCGTGTTCGGCCATGGTGGAGTTTGGAAGGTGGGGTTTGGGGGGCTTGATTTATGGGGGAGAAGGCTCTCGGTGCTGGAGCGACTAGCGAGGGAATAGTTGTACTAGGGGAGGCGAGTGAGGCGAGGGTATGCGGGGGAATAGTGAGATGATGAAGAGTGATCTCAGGATCTCCGGCGAGACAGAGATGGAGATGGAGGATGCTAGGGGAGAGGGAGACGAGGAGAGGCACGCTATAGAGCGGCGGTGACAGTGACTACACAGTGCACAAGGTGAGGCTGACTTTGGTAACCTGAACACGCCACTTAGACTAGTGTCACCTTGGGCGCAGCATCTTGTCACTTCACTGTGAGGACCGGATGAATAATATTTTGACCATCAAGTGTACCATAGTTGTACTACTACTAGTAGTAACATACGGAGTAGTACTGTATAGCGGAAATAGGTCTCCCGTGCTAGCATGCCTTTGGGTTCATTTCATCCTCCAGGTAGCATCCATATTGCGAGCAGAACCAAATTCTTGTGCATGCGGAAGCGCGAAGAAGGGCTTTTTCTTTTTTTAGGATAACCGCATATTCCTTAACCAGAAAAGGTTGTGTCTCGCATGCACACGCCAATATCAACCTGAACCAGCTATGACACATTTTTTTGTGCAAAGAGATGGATATGTTTGTATATATGTTCGTCCACCTAAGTGGGTTTTGCGTAGGTCCCACCTGTCAGGAGGGGTGCAGAAATAAAAAGTAATCAGAAAATGTTTAGCCACGGTGATTCGAAAGAGTGACCTCAACTAACTAGTGGCACATGTAGTGATAGAAGGATGGGCACGTACACGGACACGGACCACTCCTCAGTATGCTACCCGCATAGCCTTTTCTTTTTGTAGGTTGGTCTACCTAGTCATCTAATCAACTGCCTGCATGCCAATTCTCCCATTTACTTCTCCATCGGGAACCGATCTTCCTCGGCTTCTTCACCTCTCCTTCATTTGCATTCAAACCCCACTAGATTCACATCCTCCTGGAGTAATTCTGAAGCCCCTTTAAATAATCATCTTCTTTAGTTAGACTAGCCATCTTAATCCTAATTCTCCAAACCATAGCCCTTCGGTCCAGCGGTTCCAAATGGCGAAAGAGATCCCTATACAGGTTTTTAGCGTCAAACATGTCCTCGTAGAAGGCTCGCTGAGCATAGTTGCCACCGTCACCGACCACCCAAGGGTTGTTCGGGAGTGGATCAACAATGTATCTAACTTCCTCCAAAAGGTGGAGATGAAGGTCGTCAGTCTCAACGCAGAGTACACGGAGCATGCCATTGGTAAGATCCAATGAGCCGCCGTCCTTTAGCTATGCCTCGAAGATGAAGTTTTGGTGTATCACATCATACACACGCCCTCCATACCAGGTGAGCTCCAAAATTTCATGTCTCGGGAGGACATATACTTCTGTGGGGCAACCATCAAAGGGACAAAGAGAAGCTAGCGTCGTACAACCTTGACTTGAAAAACATCGCTGACCTACAAACCAGAATTCCTGTAGATGATTGTGATATAGAAACACCATCCCTATTCGACGTGGCAAATTATGTGCTCGAAAAAAATCTTGAGAAGGGTGAGGAGACGCTCGGATTAAGGTCGTCTAGATGGGAGAATTATCCCTTGACATACGAGCGGAAAAAATATGCTGCCTCGATGCCCGTGTGAGTTTCGAGATAGCTGCAAAGTCAAAAGAGCTTGTTGCAAAGCCATAGAAGAAGAAGAAGAAGAAGAAGAAGAAGGAGAAGAAGAAGAAGAAGAAGGAGAATAAGAAGAAGAGGATCATCCTTCGAGCATCCCCATGGGTGCTCCATCACTACTGCAAGCACTAAGAGGACCAATGACGAGAGCTCGCGCACGTACCATCGAAACCGAGGTTAACTCTTTCCTCTGCGAACTTCATTCGGATTCGCATGAGAGTTGGGTCCTACATCAAATGGAAATGTTGTGCCTTGGTAGGTACCAGGGAGTTGATCATGAAGAAGCTAGGACGGAGATACAAGTGACCATGGAGAAGGAAGAGAATGGAAGACACGAGAAGCACGAAGCAACGGAGGTCCCAGACCACCCCGGGTGCCCGGACCCCAACCGCCGGATGGCCAAGTCCCTGGCCACACCGGGTGCCCGGCCCCTCCAACCCCCGAGGCCGCGGCCTCCCTGGCTGGCCCACGTGCCCGGCCCTCTCCCCATCGGGTGCCCAGCCCCCTGGCACGGCGCCCCTGTTTGGTCCGGGTGCCCGGACCCCCTTCTCCCAGCGACCCCCGGGTGCCCGGACCCCTCCACCGTGCTTGCGTACATTTCGGGGCAAAAGACCCTTGTACCCCTGTTTCTTCCCCAACTTCATCCCTATCTTATATATACTCATCACCTAGCTTGTTGGAAGATAGCAAAGTATTTGATAGACAAAGAGAGAGCTTTGCTCATCTTCCTCCTCTTGGAGATCTAGACCTCCTCTTGGAGATCAAACCCTCCTCTTGGAGAAGGATCCCCATCATAGGATCATCAAGACCTCACCTAGTGGGAAGAACTTTACCCTAGTGTTATTTTCCTTGGATTGATCTTGTATGCTGGTGGATCTCTTGTATGCTACTCTAGTGGATGTGTGATTGTGGTTTGTTTGAGTGTTTCCCCTCTTGTGTTCTTGTGTTCTTGTTCTTTCCCCTCTCCAAGTGTGAAAACATCCTCCCCTAGGGTTTCACCCTACAACATCTTGGTATCATGAGCAAGGTTGATTCACATCTTGGAGTCCCATCCCCGCATTTGCTAGCTTGATTTTGTTGTTTTTCGTCCTAATTTGAAAATCCCCACAAAAATAGCCCCAAAAATGTTTCTTGCAAATTGTTAGATCTTGTGAGATTTTGTTGTTTTGGTCCATGGATTTGTTGTTTGGCAAGTGGATCTAGCATTCCCCCATCCATCCCCTCCCTTTCCACCACGAAATCCACCAATTTCATCCATTTTCCACAATTTTCGCCCAATTTCGGCCACCACCGGGTGCCTGCACCCCGAACCCCTGGGTGCCCGCACCCCCGGGCAAATTTCACCCAACCTCGCTGACCACCCCGGGCGCCCGCACCCTATACCCCGGGGTGCCCGCACCCCCCAGAATCAGCCCACCAACAACTCCGTTTCGGCCATAACTTTCACTCCTGAAGTCCGATTATGACATTCTTTAGCTCGTTGAGTAGCTATTGGCATCCCCTATCCATCTAGATAGGTTCCACCACCATTTGACTCCATAAATTTTTTGGCATTTTTGCCTAGTCCATCCACCATATCATCCGCAAAACCACCATAGCTTTCCGCAACCTAACCCATTTTGATCCATATAGCATTTGTGGTTGCTTGAGTGGTGACTTGAGTCTCCTAAGGTGTTTCAGCTACTTAGTGACGGTTGCTTCTTCATCAACCACCACCACCACTTCCGGATTGCCAACTCCGGAACCACCAATGCATTCCGCTACAACCATTTGACATTTTCTGTTGGAGATTTTGAGTTTCGGTTTTTTCTGTTTCCTAGGGTGTTTCGGCTAACTAGGAATGGTTTGACATCGACAACACCGCCACTCATCTTCGCCACGGATTCGACATCGGCCACCTTCACCTTTTTGACAACCTAACCGTAAGCAAGAACGGTAACCTCTATATCATCTTGGTATCATGGTATCCCATCATTGTACATTCTTCTTGCCATAGTATTGTTAATCCCAAGCCATTTTGCGTCACTTGCCTATCGAGACTAGCCATTTGAGTATTGCTGGCAACGTTACTTGTGCACATTAGTGATCCATACCTTCCATTGCATACATACCATACACTACTGCAGGATGCTGCTAACGCGACACTACGATCAGAGACCCTTCGAGAAACTGTGTGCGATGCAATAATCGCAAACGGTGCTGTATGAAAACCGTCAGAAATGTATAAAACGTTTGCGATGACAGATGCATCAAACACGGTTCAGGTTTTATTTGCATGTGCGATGAAGAGCATACGGTTCAGTTCAATGAACTGTTTACGATGAGGAGGAACAAAAGAAACAGGCAGCCAGATGAAGGCATGTGCGATACAGAGCGAACGGTTCACTCGGATGAACTGTTTGTGATTAGGCAACACAAAAGAAACGGTCAGCCAGATCAAAGGTGTGTGTGATATACGGCATGCGGTTCACTCGGATGAACTATTTGCGTTGAGACACGAGAACATAAACGGTTCAAATGAACAAGATGTGTGTGATACGAGGCAAACAGGTCTGTAATCAGAGACGTGTGCGAAGACGATAACAACACAGACGATTACTGCTAACAAGCCCCGTGTGTTGTGAGCAAATGAGTGCTGGTATACAATTGTGAGTGATTGATGAAAACATCACCGACGGGTTCCATTGGTTAGTCCATGTGCGATGTGATTTTCTTTGTCCGCACAACATCTACGCTCTGTCTACAACATCAACATATATACTTAAAAAGACAACATTGCATAACCAAATTAAGCATACAATTACACAAGTGACTACACACATAACATTTCCACACACCAAAGAAAGCAATTACATGCATACTAAAGTAGGAGAAAGGAGGATCTAATCATCTACTTATTGTTGCGATGACGCTTGCCATTGCTCTGCTTCCGGCTGGATCCCTGGCCATTTTTGGGAAGGAGGGACTTCCTCATGTCAACGATCTGCCGGTACATGTCGTAGCTCGTGTACGCCTCCTTGGCCGCGTACATGACGTGAGCTTTGTCGAGTTTCTCCATCCAGGCCGAGTGCCAGGCACGCTTGTCCTTGTTGCATGAATCCTTCATGTATCTGTAGTAGGGGTCGATGCTGGCCTCGGCGAGGTGAACCAGTGAGTCCTTCTCATGCTCCTTGCTGCCCCTGATCTTGTATTGGCCCTGGATGTCGACAAGATTCTGGCAGGCGATGCCCGAATTCTCAAGCGCCTTTACATCGTTGGTGATGTCCACTGTAGCGAACATGTAGTGTGGGCTGTTGACAAACCTGGCGAAACGCTCGCAAGGCCTTGTGGCCAGGCAGTAGTGGTAGACGAGGACGTGGTGGCGCATGCACATCTGGCCGACGGCGACCTTGGGACGAGACCCGGCACGAGCGCGGGTGTACTCGAGGTCGAACCCGACCACCTTGTACTTCTCCTCGGCAAGCAACAACTCCATGATGTGGATGGAGTTCTCCGCCCAGACCGGGTCGTTGGTGTACACCACCGAGAGGTCCATGAACCCCTTGTGGGTGTCCACCAAGGCACGCATGGTGAACTGCTGCTCGTCGTCGGCAGCCGCTCGGAGCACCATTGGAGCCGCGCAGGATACCCTCTAAGAATTTCTCGTGGTGGGTGTGCTTCTTGCAATGGTGAGGCGTGATCGAAAGGTTGAAGAGACACAAGGGTAGGTTAAATGGCCGCTGTAATAAATGGGGCCGGCCGGCCTATAATCGTCACGTCTTGTCACGGCGTTCATAGCGGAGGATTCTAGAATCCAGTGCACGCTTGACAACACCGCACCCCAGGTGTGGGCTCGAAGAGCCTGTTCCCGCGCTACCGCGCTGTTTATCGCACAAGCTTCCCGCCCGGCTAGTTTGGTCACGCGTCGGCTAGAAGAGGGACAAATCATGGGCATTTATTGGCAAAAAGTTTGTAAAAACGAAGTGTGTGGAATGACTTCGGTCATAAGTTTACCCTTGGGTGATGAGGTCAAAGTTACACAGAAGGGTGATGATGGACACTCGAGTGCAATAATTAATTCTGCGCTCTACAGTGCACACGGTGGAAGAAACCAACTGTGTGCAATATTGTCAGAGATCACAGTCGAGTTAGCTATACAGATCGTGTGCTGTGAGATCGACAAGGTAAACTGATTCGAGAATGGTTAATAAAATCTAAGACCATTGCATATTAAGGTCAAAATAGTGCTAGCAATATACGAGTCTCATACGATGCCATTTCAACGATTGTACCACAAAAGCTCGAAATGTTACAAGGTTCAAATTCCAGAGTTATATGGCTCAAATTCGAAGATTAGAAGGTTCAAACTGATATTAGAAATGAAATTCAGCTCATCAGCTGCAAACGCTCGCGCTGATGCGCTGAACATGGATATCAGAGAGGTTCAAACTAATATCACCGCTTCCAAGTCTGGCTTCGAAACCTCACAATTTTTGCAAAGGGGTCAGCCACTGAGAAGTCATGTATGGGGTTGACCCGATGACTTCCGATTACTCTGTCATCTGAAGTTCCAAAATGAAATTCAGCATTTTTGGAGCCTACTCCATTCTGCCGCAGGCGCCGGCGCTGATCAACAGACCATTCATTTTGGCGAAATAAATGTAGGGCAAACCTCATTTCCTTCAGCACCCTTGCTCTGAGAACAAAGAACCTGGCGAATATAATCTCCGGTAAGGTCCCTCGGTAGGAGTTGAAAGTAATTTCCGAGAGATGCAGATCTAGGCATCCGACATGATTGTTATATTGTATCACATTATCCACCACTGGGCCTAATCTTATCTACAAAAGAAGAAAACGTGTTAGTGCCTACATGCAGTTTTGAACATTACTACAGGCCTAGCTATTTGGTTTGCAGGATTTGTAAAATGCACTAACATGCCATCTTTAATCTGACATGATTAACATGGGCATTTGATTACATTCTAGAGAAATGTAGCCTTTTTCACAAGAGGTTGGAGTGGATGAAAAGTTCCCTAGAAAAATAGTACAGATGAATCCAAAGGAGAAATGCTTATTGAATGTAACCATATGGATCAAGCAACCAATATGGGGGGGCATGTATGTACTGAAATCCTCCAAAAGAACCTTCAGAAATCGTAGTATCATTGTAAACTTGGAAAAAGGTGTCACAAATTGAACTCCCTTATGGTTAACATTTAATAGGAAAGGAACATCACCTCGATATATAGCTTCTCCAGGCACGAAAAGCATCTCAGGAAACTAACAACTTGCTCCAGGTTGGGCCCGATAGATTCTAGTGCCAAGACCTTCACTGTGCGCAGTTTCGGGGTCAAGCTTGTCGGAATCATTTTCTGAAAGACAGATGAACAAACATCTTCAAAATTAGAAATAATGTTAATTTGTAGAAGGAGAGGTAGAAGGCGACTATTGTACCTGAACGGGTGTGGATCCAATAACAAGTTTAGAGTATTTGTCAGACGAGTAGCCCACCACTGTCAATTTCGGCGCAGAAATGACATTGATTCTTGTTGGACCTTCTTGATCAACTACAAGTGATCTCTCAAGTGCAGGTGTGTCCTGGATGACCATACCGTGGTCCACCTTTTGTGTTGTCTTCCTGCCGCACCAGCAACACACATAAATAGTCCGGAGAGTCATGGAGGTGATGTGGAAGGTACTCAACCCATTGATCGCCTGAAGACGAAGGTACTCGAGTGCAGTACAGCCACGGAGTAGGCGCTCCATGTCACCCTTTGAGAGGCAGACGGCGACAAGCTCGAGGTGCTTCAGTCATGGTAGAATAAGAGCGGGCGCGTCATTAAGGGGCGGGAAATGGCAGTTCCTGAACTTGGCGACGCGCAGCGTGGGCGTGAGGAGGAGTGCGGATGTTGGCAGTGACCGCATATGCCCATCATCAAAAGTGAGCTCCTCGAGTTGATCTAGGGCAGGGGATCGGAACCAGTCGTCAAGCTTGGCTCGGTCCTTGCCGTTGGAACGAAACTTGCCCATTCTAAGGCCTTTGGTTGGGCCAAGGTGACTGCCAAGGATCTTGGAGAACGCATCCAAGCTTTTGCGATAGCCATGGCAGAGCTCGTGGGTGTCGATGAGGTCGAGAGGGCTGGAGTTCCATAGGGGGCGCCATCGCCGGGAAAGGAGGGTTGTCCGCGCCCCATAATTTGATTGGGAGGAGGGAGATGATAACTCTCAACATATCATCGGGGAGGCTGCTGATTAAGTCTAGGCCTGCTGGAGTCGCTTGCGGTTCTAGCTCACCCCGCCTCCACTTGTTGGCAGCCCCATTTTCCACCTCCGGAGTCTCCTTGTCAGCGACGCTTTCTGATAGAAATGGGAGTACAGGGAATATTTAGTTAAAATAGGGCAATAGAAAAGTGTATTGGTAACTAGAAGTTATTAGGTAGGGATATAGTAAGAAAAGGGAATAACAATTGGTTGCTTAAATACTAAACAATTCATTTGACATTGCTGGGTAAGTCAACATATGCAGATAGTTGAAAAGAAAACTTACTTCGAACAAAGTCTGGACGGATGATTTTGTCGGGGTAGTTAGCATATATCTCATGACCAGGCCCTTCTATGTGTAGTGCAATTTTAGTGCCAACTTTCAGTACATAAAACTTTGCAATTTCATTCCAAAAGCCAGTGCCAAAATAGGAGTCACCAGGTTCATAAGTCTTACAGTAGCAACGATTGTAAATCCATGGTTTGTGTGCAGTATGACATTCGTGGAGCCTTGATGTATGTAAAGGGAAAAATTGTGCACTACATAATCTGTTGCATAGCGAGGGATGTCCTGCAGAAAATGGTAGAATTGTTAAAGAAAATAGTGTAACATGCAAATATGGGCCCAAATTGAAAGAACTGTACAATATTTGAAATCGAAGGACAAAAGTCTATGATTAAATAGATAGGGTAAACATGATGTCATGGAAATATGAGAGTAATAGAAAGAACAATACATCATTAATTTGCCTAATATAGAAAGAAGAGGGGAAAAATCCCCTTTGACGTATATGGTGCATGTGGCACCTTTTGTCCAAATGTAGCAATATTTAGAATATGTTCAGGAAAGTAGGCCATGCCAACCGATTTAGGGTGAGATTGAACATACCGCGCACGTCCTCAAGTTATCTGGTACGATGAGATGGAATCTCTGGCGGCGGTCGCCAAGTCCTAAAGTGTCGGTGCACTGTACATTCTATGAATGAAAGAAAACCCTCAAATCAGCTCGAATAAAAATGAATTCACGGTGATTTCCGTTGGGTAATTAAAGGAGGTAGATGAACTGGGATAAGAGATGGGATAATATCTCGTTAAATTAGTTACCTTGTCGTTCATGAGAAAGAACCCTCAATACGGCAGATTCCCCAACCTAGCGGAGCTGGGTCAACCGCGAGCAGCGTTGAGAAAGTCGATGGCGATAGGCGGCGGCTAGCGGAAGTGGCGAAATGCGGTGGGCTTTGCCAGCAGCCTGGCGGTGGTGGCAGGCGTCGAGCTAAGTGTTTACCGCCGCGATAGGCGGTGCCATAGCATAGACGTGGAGGAGCTTGTGCAGGTGTGAATGGGGAACGTACCGGAGGGGCCGAGGGGGTGGCGGGCGGGGTGAGGGTTTTTGTGACGTGGGTATGGTGAGGGTTTTCTTTTTTCTTTTTTGAATTGGGTGGTGAGGGTTTTCTGTCCCACAAAGAATTTTGGGGGCGATGGTTTGCTAGAGCGAACCATGTGTGATTGACGTAGTAGGCAAAATGAAAGTCATTGCACACGGTTCCAATTTTGGGAACCGTGTGTGATTAACGTACTACCTCCGTCCTGGTTTATTGGTCCCCCGTTGTAATTTTTACCAAAATTTGGCGAAATATTTAACATACTCAGACATAGATAATAAGCGTAGACGTACATAAGCATAGTTCAACCATAAGTACATAGTTCAACCATCATTAAGCATACTCAAGCATACATAGTTCGATCCATCCCACATCTCATCTCACATGCGGCCGGCACGATCTTGAAGCTTCTCTAGGTACTCGGCGTACGCGCCGTGCGGCACCCTGCGATAATACTTCTGCTTGAAGGAGCCAACGACCCGTCCTCTTGCATGCGCCAGAACACTTAGATACGCATCATGAATCTTGTGGTTGCAAAATGGGCATCCATAGCCGTCGTTCTAGGTCCTAATACGCCTGTTATGCATTCCCGCATAAAGCTCCCTCAGGATTCGCCTCTTGTACCTCCTCTGGGCATCTTCATCCTTGTTGTCCACATCGTCAAACAACACCTATACAAATAGTAAAACAAATTTGGCATCAAATCACTGATTACATGCCGTGAAGTAGGATTAGGAATTTATGGCTATATTTATACATATCCAGAGATTATGGTTCGATTTTTAAGCACTGTCGTGTATGTACAGACCAATCTTGAAAAAATTAATGGCACAAACATAGGTAGGTCATTCAAAATCAATTGTCAAGTCCTGGGTAGGAATTATTAGCATGAACACTAACCCTAGTCAGATTATTGGCAGAAATCATTTGCACAGATGAAACAACTAATCACTTATCACCTGTACCATTCAAACAATCAATACACTACACGGATCTAACGAAACTTACACAAATTTCATGGATTGGGAGAACATAACCACAAGATTTCTATTCCAAAAAGGGGGAGGCAGGAGTAACCAGAGAAACCCTATGATCTATTTGACACATAAATGGGTATAGATGACTAACCAGCTGTCCGTTGTCGTCGGAGTCGTCGTCGGAGTCAGTGTGGAACTCCGCCTCCGGCTGTGGAAGCTCGACGCCGTTAGGGTGCAGCGATCACTACAAAAAAAAAACACTTCCGTGATGATACGTGTTTGTCGCAGTAGGTCGTGTTTTTTGTCATGCATGTACATCCATGACAAATTTATGACAGAATCAAGATAGTCATACCTGTACTGTCGTAGAAGTGTTCCATGACATTACCAAAATTATCATCACGGAAGTGTCCACTTCCATGACGATAAATCGCGCGTCACATAAGTGCTTTCGTCAAGGGTGACCGACACGTGGCATCCACCATAACGGAACGCCGTTAAGCTATCGGGTCCGGTTTTGGATCCGATAACCCATTAACAGCCCCGACCAATGGGGATTTTCCACGTGTAAAATCATCATTGGCTGGAGGAAACACGTGTCAGCTCACCATTGGGAAAGATGTCATCCACTCATTGGACACAAAGCGTCTATGATACGTCGACATGTGGCACGGCCCAACAGAGGCCCATTCGTGTGAAAAGGCTGGCCCGTTTGACTTGGTCAAAAGGTGGCGGGCCGGCCCACGGCAAGCCTGTTAACGGCCTGTTCGCATATAGCCCATTTACAGCCCGCTATCCCAGGGCCCGTTTACGGCCTATCCGAATTAGGCCCAGTAGCATCATCTGGGCCGTCCAATATAATTCAAGCCCGTTTTAACTTCCGGCCCATGTATGGCCCATGATGTCTTTCGGCTCATATGATGCCCTTAGTAACCCTCGGCCCCTTAACGGCCCGTGGTAAAACTGGCCCGTAATGAACAGTGTATCACTTTATACCCATTAACGGTCCATTATTCCGTTGGACCGTTTCCAGCCCATGATATATTTCGGCCTTCTCAGGGCCCATTTAATCTTGGGCTCATTTCCAGCATTCGGTTACTTACGGCTCGTTACTGCCATTTTCTGCTTGTGGGCCAAATTCAGCCCGTGGTTACAGTTGGCCCGTTTGCGGCCCGTTAATACGTTGGGCCGTTTTCATGTCGAAAAAACCCGTTGGGCTGTTTTCATAGAGTTATCAAATACGGCCAATAAACGGCCCGTTATTGTCCACGAATAGTACGGCCCATGATTGCCGAAATGATGATACGCCCCGTAGAAGGCCCATGGATCGTACGGCCCGTAAAAGGCCCATGGATCGTACGGCCCGTAGAAGGCCCATGGATCCTATGACCCGTATAGAAGGCCAATGGATCCTATGACCCGTAGAAGTCCCATGGATCCTACAGCCCGCAGGAGGCCCATGGTTACAACAGTCCGTGTGTTGCCATGATTATTAGAAAAACACAGAAAAAGAACTGCAGTGACTACAAGCAAACAACTAAACAAGACAATAAGGAAATAAATAAGCAAGCAATTAACGCTAGCCTATTACCACTATTACACATATTACATCCACTGGGCATCAAAGTTCGCCACCAGTGCAAATATAGGGAACAAAGCAGCATATTACATACACTGGCCGTCAAAATTGGCCACCAGTGCAAATAAACGCGGCAGCAAAACAAGAGCATAACTGAAACAACTTCATAAGAGCTCAAGAAACATGGTATCCACCATGCTGGCAATAAGCTTAGCAAGCTTATTAGCTTTGTCCTGTTTGGCGCTAAAATCCTCCAAAGCTTGTTGTTGCACCAGAAAGTATGCATCTGAATGCTCCAGGGACTTCTGCAGTCCTTCCGCTTCTCGTCGCAGCACAGCTGATCGTTGTCTTTCAGCTTGTAGTTGAGACTCAAGAAACAGAACTGATTCAGACAATGAGTTTGAATAGCTTGTGCAAGCGGTAGTGGCCAGTAACTCCAACACTAAACCAAGACAAGACTTTGGGGTTGTCTCACTGTCTTCGAGATAGTCTTCCTTAGCTGTTTTATCAGCTTTGTTGAAGACCAACAAGGATGTGTCACTATCTTGAACCTTATCTGCATTACTTCCTTTACCATTGCTTAATAAGGCACTCTTCCCCAATATTCTGTCAGCATTCTAAAAGAAGAAACAAGCAGACACATAACAGTTTAGCATGTACTAGTATATGAAACTCATTTCGGTGAACCAGTTCATTAGTAAGGTGGACAGGATTAAACTACCAAGTCTTCTAGTGCCAAGTACTACTACATAATAAAAGCATCAAACAAACATATATCTATGTCCTATGGTCACTGCATTGTCTTGCCAAATAAAAATAGAGACACGGTTCAAATCATATCAGTTCAAGACAAAGCAGCAGTGAAAGAATACAAAGCGTGGGAAACTACACGACCCAACAAGATTTCAGATGGGTACCACGGGTCTACTGTTGGGGAACGTAGCAAAAATTCAAAATTTTCTACGCATCACCAAGATCAATCTATGGAGTAATCTAGCAACGAGGGGAAGGGGAGTGCATCTACATACCCTTGTAGATCGCGATGCGGAAGCGTTGCAAGAACGCGGATGAAGGAGTCGTACTCGTAGCGATTCAGATCGCGGTTGATTCCGATCTAAGCGCCGAACCACGGCGCCTCCGCGTTCAACACACGTGCAGCCCGGTGACGTCTCCCACGCCTTGATCCAGCAAGGAGAGAGGGAGAGGTTGGGGAAGACTCCATCCAGCAGCAGCACAACGGCGTGGTGGTGATGGAGGAGCGTGGCAATCCCGCAGGGCTTCGCCAAGCACCGCGGGAGAGGAGGAGGAGGGAGAGGGGTAGGGCTGCGCCGAAAGAGAGACGTTCTCATGTGTCTTGGGCAGCCCAAACCTCAACTATATATAGGGGGGGAGGGGGCTGCGCCCCCTCTAGGGTTCCCACCCCAAGAGGAGGCGGCCAGCCCTAGATCCCATCAAGGGGGGCGGCCAAGGGGAGGAGAGGGGGGGGGCGCCCCACTAGATGGGCCTTAAGGCCCATCTGGACCTAGGGTTTGCCCCCTCCCACTCTCCCATGCGCCTTGGGCCTTGGTGGGGGGCGCACCAGCCCACCTGGGGCTGGTCCCCTCCCACACTTGGCCCACGCAGCCTTCTGGGGCTGGTGGCCCCACTTGGTGGACCCCCGGGACCCTCCCGGTGGTCCCGGTACATTACCGATATCACCCGAAACTTTTCCGGTGACCAAAACAGGACTTCCCATATATAAATCTTTACCTCCGGACCATTCCGGAACTCCTCGTGACGTCCGGGATCTCATCCGGGACTCCGAACAACATTCGGTAACCACGTACATACTTTCCCTATAACCCTAGCGTCATCGAACCTTAAGTGTGTAGACCCTACGGGTTCGGGAACCATGCAGACATGACCGAGACGTTCTCCGGTCAATAACCAACAGCGGGATCTGGATACCCATGTTGGCTCCCACATGTTCCACGATGATCTCATCGGATGAACCACGATGTCGGGGATTCAATCAATCCCGTATTCAATTCCCTTTGTCTATCGGTATGTTACTTGCCCGAGATTCGATCGTCGGTATCCCGATACCTTGTTCAATCTCGTTACCGGCAAGTCTCTTTACTCGTTCCGTAACTCACATCATCCCGTGATCAACTCCTTGGTCACATTGTGCACATTATGATGATGTCCTACCGAGTGGGCCCAGAGATACCTCTCCGTTTACACGGAGTGACAAATCCCAGTCTCGATTCGTGCCAACCCAACAGACACTTTCGGAGATACCTGTAGTGCACCTTTATAGCCACCCAGTTACGTTGTGACGTTTGGTACACCCAAAGCATTCCTACGGTATCCGGGAGTTGCACAATCTCATGGTCTAAGGAAATGATACTTGACATTAGAAAAGCTCTGAGCAAACGAACTACACGATCTTGTGCTAGGCTTAGGATTGGGTCTTGTCCATCACATCATTCTCCTAATGATGTGATCCCGTTATCAACGACATCCAATGTCCATGGTCAGGAAACCGTAACCATCTATTGATCAACGAGCTAGTCAACTAGAGGCTTACTAGGGACATGGTGTTGTCTATGTATCCACACATGTATCTGAGTTTCCTATCAATACAATTCTAGCATGGATAATAAACGATTATCATGAACAAGGAAATATAATAATAACCAATTTATTATTGCCTCTAGGGCATATTTCCAACAGTCTCCCACTTGCACTAGAGTCAATAATCTAGTCCACATCACCATGTGATTAACATTCATAGGTCACATCACCATGTGACCAACATCCAAAGAGTTTACTAGAGTCAACAATCTAGTTCACATCACTATGTGATTAACACTCAATGAGTTCTGGTTTGATCATGTTATGCTTGTGAGAGAGGTTATTAGTCAACGGGTCTGAACCTTTCAGATCCGTGTGCTTTACGAATATCTATGTCATCTTGTGGATGCTACCACGCGCTATTTGGAGCCATTTCAAATAATTGCTCTACTATACGAATCCGGTTTACTACTCAGAGTCATCCGGATTAGTGTCAAAGTTCGCATCGACGTAACCCTTTACGACGAACTCCTTTTCACCTCCATAATCGAGAAAATTCCTTAGTCCACTAGATACTAAGGATAAGTTCGACCGCTGTCATGTGATCCATTCCCGGATCACTATTGTACCCCTTGACCAACTCATGGCAAGGCACACTTCATGTGCGGTACACAGCATAGCATACTGTAGAGCCTACGTCTGAAGCATAGGGGACGACCTTCGTCCTTTCTCTCTCTTCTGCTGTGGTCAGGTCTTGAGTCTTACTCAATACTCACACCTTGTAACACAGCCAAGAACTCCTTCTTTGCTGATCTATTTTGAACTCTTTCAAAATCATGTCAAGGTGTGCGTTCTTTGAAAGTATCATCAGGCGTCTTGATCTATCTCTATAGATCTTGATGCCCAATATGTAAGCAGCTTTATCCAGGTCTTCCTTTGAAAAACTCCTTTCAAACAACCCTTTATGCTTTCCAGAAATTTTACATCATTTCGGATCAACAATATGTCATTCACATATACTTATCAGAAATGTTGTAGCGCTCCCACTCACTTTATTGTAAATACAAGTTTCTAACAAACTTTGTATAAACCCAAAAACTTTGATCACTCCATCAAAGCGTATATTCTGACTCCGAGATGCTTGCTCTAGTCCATGGAAGGATCGCTGGAGCTAGCATACCTTTTAGCATCCTTAGGATCGACAAAACCTTTCTGATTGTATCACATACAACCTTTCCTTACGAAAACTGGTAAGGAAACTTGTTTTGACATCCATCTGCCAGATTTCATAAATGCAGCTAATGCTAACATGATTCCGACGGACTTAAGCATCGCTACGGATGAGAAAATCTCATCGTAGTCAACTCCTTGAACTTGTGGAAATACTCTTTGCCACAAGTCGAGCTTCATAGACGGTAACATTACCGTCCACGTCCGTCTTCTTCTTAAAGATCCATTTATCTCGGATTTCATGGCTTCTAACCATTTGTCGGAATATGGGCCCACCATCGCTTCTCCATAGCTCGTAGGTTCAGTATTGTCCAACAACATGATATCTCAGACAGGATCACGTACCACTCTGAAGTAGCACGCATCCTCGTCGTCCTACGAGGTTTGGTAGTGACTTGATCCGAAGTTTCATGATCACTATCATAAGCTTCCACTTCAATTGGTGTAGGTGCCACAGGAACAACTTCCTGTGCCCTGCTACACACTAGTTGAAGTGACGGTTCAATAACCTTATCAAGTCTCCACCATCCTCCCACTCAATTCTTTCGAGAGAAACTTTTCCTCGAGAAAGGACCTGTTTCTAGAAGCAATTACTTTTGCTTCCAGATCTGAAATAGGAGGTATACCCAACTGTTTTGGGTATTCTATGAAGATGCATTTATCCGCTTTGGGTTCGAGCTTATCAGCCTGAAACTTTTTCACATAAGCATCGCAGCCCCAAACTTTTAAGAAACGACAACTTAGGTTTCTCTAAACGGTGTCGTCTCAACGGAATTGCGTGGTGCCCCTTTTAAAGTGAATGCGGTTGTCTCTAATGCCTAACCCATAAACGATAGTGGTAATTCGATAAGAGACATCATGGTATGCACCATATCCAATAGGGTGCAGTTATGATGTTCGGACACACCATCACACTATGGTGTTCCAGGCGGTATTAATTGTGAAACACTTTCCACAATGTCTTAATTGTGTGCCAAACTCGTAACTCAGATACTCATCTATGATCATATCACAGACATTTTATCCTCTTGTCACGACGATCTTCAACTTCACTCTGAAATTACTTGAACCTTTCAATAATTCAGACTTGTGTTTCATCAAGTAAATACACTCAGCATCTACTCAAATCATCTGTGAAGTAAGAACATAACGATATCCACTGCATGCCTCAGCACTCATTGGACTGCATACATCAAAATGTATTACTTCCAACAAGTTGCTCTCTTGTTCCATCTTACTGAAAACGAGGCTTTTCAGTCATCTTGCCCATGTGGTATGATTTGCATGTCTCAAGTGATTCAAAATCAAGTGAGTCCAAACGATCCATCTGCATGGAGTTTCTTCATGCATATATACCAATAGACATGGTTTGCATGTCTCAATCTTTTCAAAAACGAGTGAGTCCAAAGATCCATCTACATGGAGCTTCTTCATGCGTTCTATACCAATATGACTCAAATGGCAGTGCCACAAGTATGTGGTACTATCATTACTATTTTATATCTTTTGGCACGAACATGTGTATCACTGCGATCGAGATTCATTTTAGGTGCAAGACCATTGAAGGTATTATTCAAATAAAAGAGTAACCATTATTCTTCTTAAATGAACAACACAATCCAATCATGTCTATGCTCAACGTAAACACCAATAACATTATTTAGGTTAACACCAAATCTCGATGGTAGAGGGAGCATGCGATGCTTGATCACATCAACCTTGGAAACACTTCCAACACATATCATCATCTCACCTTTAGCTAGTCTCCGTTTATTCCGCAGCTTTTATTTCGAGTTACTAACACTTAGCAACCGAACCGGTATCTAATACCCTGGTGCTGCTAGGAGTACTAGTAAAGTACACATTCATATAATGTATATCCAATATACTTCTGTCGACCTTGCCTGCCTTCTCATCTACCAAGTATCTAGGGTAGTACTGCTTCAGTGACCGTTCCCCTCATTACAGAAGCACTTAGTCTCGGGTTTGGGTTCAACCTTGGGATTCTTCACTAGAGCAACAAATGATTTGCTGTTTCATGAAGTATCCCTTTTGCCCTTGCCCTTCTAGAAACTAGTGGTTTTACTAACCATCAACAATTGATGCTCCTTCTTGATTTCTACTTTCGCGGTGTCAAACATCGCGAGTTGCTCAAGGATCATCATCTATCCCTGATATTTATAGTTCATCACGAAGCTCTAATAGCTTGGTGGCAGTGACTATGGAGAACCATCACTATCTCATCTGGAAGATTAACTCCCACTCGATTCAAGTGATTGTAGTACTCAGACAATCTGAGCACATGCTCAACGATTGAGCTTTTCTCCCTTAGTTTGCAGGCTTAAGAAACTTGTCAGAGGTCTCATACCTCTTGACGTGGGCACTAGTCTGAAATCCCAATTTCAGTCTTCGGAACATCTCATATGTTCTGCGACGTTTCAAAAACCGTCTTTGGTGCCACAATTCTAAACCGTTAGCATTACGCACTGAACTATCACGTAGTCATCAAAACGTGTATGTCAGATGTTTCGCAACATCTACAGACGACGCTGAGGTTCAGCACACCGAGCGGTGCATTAAGGACATAAGCCTTCTGTGCAGCAATGAGGACAATCCTCAGTTTACGGACCCAGTCCGCATAATTGCTACTACCAACTTTCAACTAAATTTTCTCTAGGAACATATCTTAAACAGTAGAACTAAAGCGTATGACATAATTTGCAAAGACCTTTTGACTATGTTCATGATAATGAAGTTCATCTGATTAATGAACTCCCACTCAGATAGACATCCCTCTAGTCATCTAAGTGATACATGATCCGAGTCAAACTAGGCCGTGTCCGATCATCACGTGAGACGGACTAGTCATCATCGGTGAACATCTCTATGTTGATCGTATCTACTATCCGACTCATGTTCGACCTTTCGGTCTCTTGTGTTCCGAGGCCATGTCTGTACATGCTAGGCTCGTCAAGTCAACCTAAGTGTTTCGCATGTGTTCCGAGGCCATGTCTGTACATGCTAGGCTCGTCAACACCCGTTGTATTCGAACGTTAGAATCTATCACACCCGATCATCACGTGGTGCTTCGAAACAACGAACCTTCGCAACGGTGCACAGTTAGGGGGAACACTTTCTTGAAATTACTGTAAGGGATCATCTTACTTACTACCGTCGTTCTAAGCAAATAAGATGCATAACATGATAAACATCACATGCAATCAAATAGTGACATGATATGGCCAATATCATTTTGCTCCTTTGATCTCCATCTTCGGGGCACCATGATCATCTTTGTCACCGGCATGACACCATGATCTCCATCATCATGATCTCCATCATTGTGTCTTCATGAAGTTGTCACGCCAACGATTACTTCTACTTCTATGGCTAACGCGCTTAGCAATAAAGTAAAGTAATTTACATGGCGTTATTCAATGACACGCAGGTCATACAAAAAATAAAGACAACTCCTATGGCTCCTGCCGGTTGTCATACTCATCGACATGCAAGTCGTGATTCCTATTACAAGAATATGATCAATCTCATACATCACATATATCATTCATCACATCTTCTGGCCATATCACATCACATAGCACATGCTGCAAAAACAAGTTAGACGTCCTCTAATTGTTGTTGCAAGTTTTTACGTGGCTTGTATAGGTTTCTAGCAAGAACGTTTCTTACCTACGTAAGACCACAACGTGATATGCCAATTTCTATTTACCCTTCATAAGGACCCTTTTCATCGAATCCGTTCCGACTAAAGTGGGAGAGACAGACACCCGCTAGCCACCTTATGCAACTAGTGCATGTCAGTCGGTGGAACCTGTCTCACGTAAGCGTACGTGTAAGGTCGGTCCGGGCCGCTTCATCCCACAATGCTGCCGAAACAAGATAAGACTAGTAGCGGCAAGAAGAATTGACAACATCGACGCCCACAACTACTTTGTGTTCTACTCGTGCATAGAAACTACGCATAGACCTAGCTCATGATGCCACTGTTGGGGAACGTAGCAAAAATTCAAAATTTTCTACGCATCACCAAGATCAATCTATGGAGTAATCTAGCAACGAGGGGAAGGGGAGTGCATCTACATACCCTTGTAGATCGCGATGCGGAAGCGTTGCAAGAATGCGGATGAAGGAGTCGTACTCGTAGCGATTCAGATCGCGGTTGATTCCGATCTAAGCGCCGAACCACGGCGCCTCCGCGTTCAACACACGTGCAGCCCGGTGACGTCTCCCACGCCTTGATCCAGCAAGGAGAGAGGGAGAGGTTGGGGAAGACTCCATCCAGCAGAAGCACAACGGCGTGGTGGTGATGGAGGAGCGTGGCAATCCCGCAGGGCTTCGCCCAGCACCGCGGGAGAGGAGGAGGAGGGAGAGGGGTAGGGCTGCGCCGAAAGAGAGACGTTCTCATGTGTCTTGGGCAGCCCAAACCTCAACTATATATAGGGGGGAGGGGGCTGCGCCCCCCTCTAGGGTTCCCACCCCAAGAGGAGGCGGCCAGCCCTAGATCTCATCAAGGGGGGCGGCCAAGGGGAGGAGAGGGGGGCGCCACACTAGATGGGCCCTAAGGCCCATCTGGACCTAGGGTTTGCCCCCTCCCACTCTCCCATGCGCCTTGGGCCTTGGTGGGGGGGCGCACCAGCCCACCTAGGGCTGGTCCCCTCCCACACTTGGCCCACGCAGCCTTCTGGGGCTGGTGGCCCCACTTGGTGGCTCCCGGGACCCTCCCGGTGGTCCCGGTACATTACCGATATCACCCGAAACTTTTCCGGTGACCAAAACAGGACTTCCCATATATAAATCTTCACCTCCGGACCATTCCGGAACTCCTCGTGACGTCCGGGATCTCATCCGGGACTCCGAACAACATTCGGTAACCACGTACAACTTTCCCTATAACCCTAGCGTCATCGAACCTTAAGTGTGTAGACCCTACGGGTTCGGGAACCATGCAGACATGACCGAGACGTTCTCCGGTCAATAACCAACAGCGGGATCTGGATACCCATGTTGGCTCCCACATGTTCCACGATGATCTCATCGGATGAACCACGATGTCGGGGATTCAATCAATCCCGTATTCAATTCCCTTTGTCTATCGGTATGTTACTTGCCCGAGATTCGATCGTCGGTATCCCGATACCTTGTTCAATCTCGTTACCGGCAAGTCTCTTTACTCGTTCCGTAACTCACATCATCCCGTGATCAACTCCTTGGTCACATTGTGCACATTATGATGATGTCCTACCGAGTGGGCCCAGAGATACCTCTCCGTTTACACGGAGTGACAAATCCCAGTCTCGATTCGTGCCAACCCAACAGACACTTTCGGAGATACCTGTAGTGCACCTTTATAGCCACCCAGTTACGTTGTGACGTTTGGTACACCCAAAGCATTCCTACGGTATCCGGGAGTTGCACAATCTCATGGTCTAAGGAAATGATACTTGACATTAGAAAAGCTCTGAGCAAACAAACTACACGATCTTGTGCTAGGCTTACGATTGGGTCTTGTCCATCACATCATTCTCCTAATGATGTGATCCCGTTATCAACGACATCCAATGTCCATGGTTAGGAAACTGTAACCATCTATTGATCAACGAGCTAGTCAACTAGAGGCTTACTAGGGACATGGTGTTGTCTATGTATCCACACATGTATCTGAGTTTCCTATCAATACAATTCTAGCATGGATAATAAACGGTTATCATGAACAAGGAAATATAATAATAACCAATTTATTATTGCCTCTAGGGCATATTTCCAACATCTACATGTACGACAACACTATTGGCTCTGTTGTGATGCTAGTAATGTGCATGATATGAGAAGTCAACTGTATACACAATTGAAATTGAAATCAGCAGAGCTATTGATAAGAGCAAGCCTGTTAAAGAAACATGCGTGAATATACCTGCTGTGCCATTGCAGTTTTGATTGGATCCTTCAATTTAAAAATAAGTTTGTATGAGTAAATACTGTGATACAAGAGCAAAGCAGTATGCACAATAGCAATCATAGTTAAAAAAAGGCGCGCCTATGCGAGCGCGTAAGCGCGCCTAGGCTCTAGGCGTTGGCGAAACGCATTGCGCATAACTACGCTTAATCTGTGCATAACTACGCATAAGCATGCGCTTTGGTCAGTAAAGCGCAAGGCGGCGGCAAAACACACAATTAACGCCTAGGGCTTTTTTGAACTATGATAGCAATGGAATCTTAAATTAGAACAATTGTTCTTCAGGTTTAGGCACTTGTTCTACATGAACAGAGTACAGTAAGACACAAGAATATAGTACTTAAAAATAGAAAATGTGCTCATAGACCTTACCACATTCTTGGTTCGGTACCAGTACAGAACAAGGCGTTCCCAGTCATCGTCCAGTAAATGTGTCTCAGGAGAACGTAAGGGAATTTGATGAGTTTCTTTGCCGGTGAAGTACGTTTTCTTCAGGTAATTCCGATACTGCCACCAAGCATTCTTGAAGATAGCAGAGGTATTAGCACAGGTTACCTCATCCCGAGTTTCCAAATCGGTCCTTCCCTATAGAGAAAAATGGGAAAATTTACTGTATTATAACCATCATGGAGGTAGGATGTATGGGACAAAGCAAAGTAATTGCCATGAATAAAATTACTGACACATAACTCCTGGACAAACACCTGCAACTGGCATTTTCCTTCATCTTCAGTATAAGATTTCCAAGATGGGAAGATACGCACATACGATTTAACAACATCAAATGCGATAGATGCTAAACTACGACTAGCTGGTTGTGCTTCCTCCACAGGAATAGGCGTACTAACTGGTGGAGTTGGGGTTCGCCGTGGTAGTACTGGCCCTTTGGGCACTGGAGCTGCCTTACTAACTACTCTTGTTTGGGAGCTCTGTGGTAGAGATGGTGCTGTGTCAACAGGAACTGGGTTACTATCTGCTGGGGTTGGGGTTAGATTAGGTGAAGCTGGTTCTCTATCCATCGCAGCAGGGGTACAATCTGCGAGAGTTTGGGTTATGTGTGGTAGGGCTGGTTCTCATGCATGTACAACCGGGGTGCTATCTCCACCAAGAGGTAGCACTGTTTTATTTGAAGACCGTGTTTTTAGTCCGCTAGATGCTGGCATCACCCGCTCCAATTCAAATGGCTGATAAACAGGAAACATAGTTGAATGTACAGATATTGTATGAGAGACAGATGCAATAGATAGTGTGGAAAAAAGAGGGCATGAAATAGTTGACATGTATATTGTTTAACTAAAACGGATAGCATGGCATAATTTCACATATATGATGTCTCTCTAAACTGGATAGCATAGCATAACATAATTCAAAGATATGATGAATAACTAAACATGATCGCATGACATAATTCTCCTACATGTTATCTAAGTAATCAGGATTGCATCATTTAATTCACATATGTGATTTATATGCTAAACAGAGGGCATTAGATATGATGTCTGAACTAAGAACATGGTGTTGAATATTGTGTATATGATGTCTAATCTATGCAATGCAAGACACCATATGCATGATATGAGAAGTATAACCGTGCCAAGTTAGAGCATACACCTCGGTGGGGGAATAGGACTGGTCATCTGTCTCTGAATCCATCTCCGAGGAGCTATCGGGACCCAACAAGAGATCTGCTTCGACAGGTAGCACTGTTTGCTCAGAAGGCCTTGTTTTCACTCCAGATTTTTCAATCTCCCACCCAAATGGCTGATTCACAGGAAGAGTAGTTTAATGTACAAACATTGTCGACAAATGGAAATGTAATGAAGAAAAGGATGGGCAAGATATCATTCCAACATATGATGCCTGGTTAAACAGGATGCCATTGCACATTTCACGTACATTATGGCTGGCTAAAAGACATGAGACTGCACAATTCCCATATATAATATAGAAACTAAACAGGTGGCATTATAGAACATGTCTAAACTAAGCAGATGACATATATGATTTCAAAAGGATGCACTGCAAGGCAACATATGCATGATATGACTAACATCATCATGGCAAGGTAGAGCAAACACCTTGCGGGGTAAATAGGAGTGGTCAGCGGCATCTGAATCCGCCTCAAAACAGATAGCTTCCTCTGGATTACAATCTGGAGAGGGGTGAGGAGGGTTTGCCATTGAACCCACCATGGAGCGATGTCTGCATGACATTGTATTGCCACGCAAAACTATTCTCTTTTTCTCTACATGTTCAGCATGACTGTGTACAATATCTGACATGCATACGAAAAAAATATGGTGAGATTATGTAAGGAGAGCATGCAGAAATTTAGGGTGATGGTAACAACCAGTGGATGGATCCAAAAATAATGATAGCAGGCTGATGATTGCTTTAATTTAATAAAAATACACATGATGATTGCTTTACTATTTGTTTCCCACCCAAGATGAACAACATAGGCATACCCTAGGTGAACCAGATATTAGACAGAGATACTATTCATTGCTTCCTCGGTGTGCCCCATAACTAATTTAGAACTCAAGTCTGAACATTAATTTGGACCTGACTTAACTGTCGAAACTGAAATTTACTGTGGAATCTGAATGTTACTGTCAAAACTGAACGCAATGGTAGCAGAGAGGCACTTGACATGTAGTTTAGGGAGGGCCTGCAGTTCATCTTCAACCTGCACCCTCCTGAGCTGCCAGCCACCACCGGCCGAACCGCTGGCCCCAGCGCCGCCTCGCCGCCCCAAAACAACTCCCCACCGCTGGTCCGCCGCCGCCCCGGTGTCAGGACCCCGATTCTAAGTCACACCGATCTAGCATGTAACATGTCATATCACTTTGCGGCCTCACGCACGGTATTCCCACGGGTGTCGCCTTACCTGGCCCGGGACCGTTTGCGCCTTTTGGCTCACGTATATGATAGTGTCGCTAGCATCCATATGACAGAGAACCCGGGCCGACATGACTAGTCGTGAACCCAAAGTGGCACTAAATTACGAGGACACGCATACATGAAACAACATCGAGCATGTCGGTCATCAGTGTGTGAATCCGGGCTGTAGCAACTGGGCTAACAGGACTTCGGGAATCCGGGCTGTAGCAGGCTAGCAGGACTCCGGAAGTCACCGCGTGACATTTCCCCGAAGGGACAGACACAGGAACGATGTGAATCACATGCCGGCCAGTCTAAGTGTTCCGGAGAAGGATTGCTGGGCTAGCAGGACTCCGGTAAACCGGGCTGTAGCGGACTACCATGGCTTGGTGGAAGCACTAGACTACATTTCCCCATAAGAGAGGCTACCAAGGATAGACAACTAGGTTGTCGGATCCCACACATAGCAATACACGTTACACGTATGCATAACATGCAAGTATGTGCTGTACAACATGGCATCACAACATAACACAAACTCATATAGATAAAGGCCCAGAAGAGCCACATAGCAGTTATTACAAGCAGGGGTCACACGACCCATCATTCAGAGCATACAAGCAACGGAAGCATACATGTCTGAGTACAGACAACTACAAAAGAAAAAAGCTGAGAAGCCTGACTATCTACAAGACCCTCCCAAGGGTACAAGACCGTAGCTGAGGTAACAAGCTAGTCGTTGAAGTCCATGCAGAACTACTACTGAGACAGAAGTCTCATATGCAAAAACATAAATTAAGCAACGTGAGTACAAAGGTACTCAGCAAGACTTACATCAGATCCTATCATACATGCATTAGTATCAAGGAGGCAATGTGGAGTTCAGTTGCAGCAAGCCAGCTTTGACTCAGTGGCTAACCTATTCTACGACTACGAGTAACTTCTTTGAGGTAAGAAAGCGCACACGAGTCCACTAATCACCACCTCAATACACCACTATGGATTCATTCCCGTCTCCCTACGAGAAGGCCATCCATCGCACTCATACTTGTCTTGAGCATTTTAGAGTATCCACTTCAAGTTGTCTATGTACCACGTAAGCATCCAAGAAGTCCATAACCGCGGACCCGGCTATTCGAATAGATCATGTTAACCCTGCAGGGGTGTACTTCTTCACACACGCTCTCGCCACTTACCGCCATGTACACGTCGTGTATCTCGGCAACCTTCAAGCGGAAGCCTGGCGGGGGTGTCGGCCACGACCTAACTAACCACAGAAGACTCTAGTCCAGGTTTATCGCCTATTCGGGTTCCATCCGCAAGGAGATCCGGCCGGGGTGTCGCTCACGGCCCCAAACGATGTGAGCAGGGTTCCCAAGCCCACCATCCGGGTGCCACTTGGTACACCGTGCCACCTGTGCCTAGTCTGTCCCAAGCCCACCCTGCCGGGTGCCACTCGGTAGAAAAATAGCACTACCTACAAACACCAGAAACTATTTGCAACTCCTGGACAAAGATCAAGTTGGTTAATAAGTCGGGAAGGGTCGAGTTACCAGAACCCAATGTGTGGTAGTAGCTAGTCATTGGACAACATACACAAAACTCAGTGCTTAAGGACGGTTCCAATGAGACAACCCACCATGTACTCCTACATGGCCTCTCACCGCTACCTTTACCAAAACATGTTCACACACTTAACTCTCAACATCAGAACATAGCACTGCACTCCAATTCATTCCCAATGAATCAGACCTGACACAACTCTAAGCAATAGCAGGCATGGCATGGTAGGAACACAACATGGCTCAATCAACTCCTACACATGCTAGTGGGTTTCAACTATTTACTGTGGCAATGACATGTCATGCGGAGGAATGGGTTCAACTACCGCAGCATAAAGTAGTAGTTAAATCATTGTTGTCCTAATGCAATAAAAGAGAGCAGGAGCGAGAGAGTGGGGTTGTATCGGAATGAACAAGGGGGTTTGCTTGCCTGGTAGATCAACAGGGGGCACTGCCCCACAGACAGGTACTCTGGAGCACTCTCAGGAGCAGAACCTATCGAGAAGGAACGGCGTCGACAATCAAACACAAGCATATGCAAAAATATGATGCATGAATATGTGATGTGTTTTGAGCTAATGCATTTAGCATTCAACTTGGAAGAGGTCCATTTGAACCAAAGGTTCAAATGCAACTCTAATTTAAGTCCCTTTAAATGCCATAAGTGTGTTTTCATATATACAGCATGTATAGGTTGGTTTGTCATGCATGAAAATGGGACAGATGGATAGATTGAATTTTTATGAACATTTTTCATATATAAATTATTTCAATCTGAGCTACGGTTGAATTTCTATGAATTTTTGAAGTTTATATCATTTTCTGGAATTTCCTGACTTATTTTAATACCAGAAAATGAATAACTGCGTCAGCATGATAGTGGCATGACGTCAGCGAGTCAAACGTGGCTGACCAGGTCAAACCTGACGTGTGGGGTCCACACGTCAGTGTCATAGTGTTAAACAGGTGGGTTATTACTAATCTAATTAAAGGATTAGGGCGCAGGGGCCCACTGTCAGTGTTAGGGATTAGTTAAGTGGTGATTAGCCTTGAGCTAATCACCTGGCAGGCCGGGCCCACACGTTAGGCCGGCTAGGTCGTCGGCGGTGACTTCTGGTCGCGGCGGCGTCCGCGTTACAGGCCACGGGGGCGGCGGCTAAGGGCACCGGGGCGTAGCCCGGGCTCTCGCGCATCTGGTGGGGCAGGTAGGAGGAGGCGGGGTGGCCGGAGCACGCCGGAGCGGAGCTCGCAGCGGCGGCCGGAGCTCAGCTCGAGCGGTAGGAGGGGCTAGAGGTGCAGAAGGGCAGGGGAGCAGGGAGGACGACGGCGGGGCTCACAGCGGATCGCAGGGAGGCTCATCAGCTCAGGGAAGGCTCTAGAGACGACGGAGCGGCGCCGGCGATCTTGGGCGGCCGGAGGTGAAGAAGATGGTGGTGACGGCTCCACGGGGCGTCCCCAGTTACTTGGCTCGTCGAGGACGTAGAGGATGTCGCGGCGGAGCTTTCACACACGAGGAGAGGGCGAGGCGGGGAGCGCGCCGGCGGTGAGCTGCGGCGACGGCAGCGCTTCGGCGCGGTGAGAGAGAGAGCGAGGGAGGGAAGGGGAGGTCACGGGTAAGTGAGAGCGGTCCAGGGGGGTCGCGTGGCGTCGTTCGCGATGGCCAGGGTGCCGAGGGAGTGGCCAGGCAGGCAGCTCACGTGGCACGCGGAGCGTGCGCGCGCACCGGACACACGCCTCGCCTACTGGCGCGAGGTGGGGGACGGCGCGGTGGCCGGTGGGCTGGGTCGGCTGCTGGGCCAAGCTAGGCTGCACAGCACCGGGCTGCACAGGTAGGTTACCCAGGTAAGGGTTTTTCCCTTTTTGTTTCTTTTCTATTTTTCTGACATTTGTTCTGATTTAGTAAAAATACTAAATCATTTTATTTTCTTATGCCAATTTTTGTAGGAGCTAGTGGTATTATTCCAGAGTTCCTCAACAACTAGTATAATTTTTTGGACATATATTATATATATAACATATATATCCAATGCAAATAAATACTGGATTAATTCCAAATGGCCAAAATAAATATTTATGAGCTCCTAAAAATATTTGTTAGAATTTTATCTCTGACCAATATTTTCAGAGAGCAAGATGAACATTTTCTTGGACCTTTTTGGAGCAATTTTTATCTGGGTTATTTCTAGAAATAATTTCTGAGGGTTTCACAAATCCCCATTTCAAATTTAAATGAAATTTAAACATGATGCACACATGAAGGCTAGCCTAGGTCATACCAGAACTAGGGATGTGACAACTCGCCCCCACTTGAAAGAATCTCGTCCCGAGATTCAGGGGTCGACGGAAAGAAAGTGGGATACTCCAGTCGAAGACGATCTTCTCGCTCCCAAGTAGCTTCTCTCTCGGAATGATGAGACCACTGAACCTTGAGAAACTTGATGTTCTGACGTCGGGTGACACGCTTTGCTTGATCAAGAATGCGAATAGGTACTCTCGATATGTGAGGTTATCTTGGAGATCAAGCGTTTCGTGGTCCACTCCGCGGATGGGATCCGAGAAGCAACGCCTGAGTTGAGAGACGTGGAAGACATCATGGACTCGAGAAAGATGTGGGGGTAGTTCCAACTGGTAGGCAACCTCTCCTCGTTTAGCGAGAATGCGAAAAGGGACTAATATAACGAGGAGCCAACTTGCCGTTGATACCGAATCGATGGGTACCCTTCAAAGGGGTAACCCGAAGGTAAGCCTTGTCGCCAACCTCATAAGTCATTTCCTTATGACGACTGTCATACTGACTCTTTTGACGAGATTGGGCTGTTTTCAAATTCTCACGAATGATGCGAACTTGCTCTTCTGCCTCCTGGATCATATCCGGTCCAAAGAATTGTCTTTCACCGGTTTCTGACCAGTTCAAAGGTGTTCGACATCTTCGTCCATACAGAATCTGAAAAGGAGCTTTCTTGAGACTGGATTGGTAGCTATTGTTATAAGCAAACTCGGCGAAAGGAAGACACTTCTCTCAATCCATACCGAATGAGATAACGCAAGCTCTGAGCATGTCTTCGAGAATTTGGTTGACCCTTTCCACCTGACCACTTGATTGAGGGTGGAAAGCGGTACTGAAGGAAAGATGGGTGCCCATTGCAGTTTGGAAACTCTCCCGGAAATGAGAAGTGAAAAGACTACCACGGTCTGAATTGATCTCTAGTGGGACACCGTGAAGTGACACTATTCATGAAATATATAAGTCAGTGAGCTGACTAGCAGTGATACTCTCTCGAACAGGTAGGAAGTGAGCCACTTTGGAAAGACGATCAACGACTACGAAGATAGCGTTATTCCCTTTCTTGGTCCTGGGAAAGCCGGTGATGAAGTCCATACCAACTTTATCCCATTTCCACTCAGGAATGGCTAAAGGCTGAAGGGTGCCAGCAGGCCTTTGATGCTCTGCCTTAATGCGACGACAAACGTCACAGTTAGCAATGAACTCAGCAATTTCTCTCTTCATCCTAGTCCACCAGAACCTCTGGCGTAGTTCCTGATACATCTTAGTACTACCAGGATGAATCGTGAGAGGGGATTCATGCGCCTCCTTAAGGATCAGTTGCCGAAGATGTTGCTTCTTGGGAACAACCAGACGGTTCTCGAAGAGAACAACACCTCGATCATCTATAGAGAAACTACCACCAATACCCTTGGCAATGTTTTTCTTGATCTGGGTAATCCCCGTATCATGCTTCTGGGCTTCTATGATATGATCCACAAGAGTAGGCTTTGCCACCAAGGTAGAAAGGAATCCTTGAGGAGCAATGTGAAGGTTAAGCTTACATAATTCCTCATGGAGAAGTGGTTGGCCCTGCTGCAACATGAGATTGTTGCAATAGGACTTATGACTTAGCGCATCAGCCATGACATTGCCCTTGCCTGGGGTGTAGGTAATCCCTAAGTCGTAATCTGAGATCAACTCCAACCAACGTCTTTGCCTAAGGTTCAAATCTGGTTGGGTGAAGATATACTTGAGACTCTGGTGATCGGTGTAAATCTTGCAACGTTTACCGAGAAGGTAATGTCGCCATGTCTTAACTGCATAGACTACGGCTGCAAGCTCTAAATCATGTGTAGGATAATTATCCTCATGTGGATGCAATTGTCGGGATGCATAGGCAATCACATGACGATCCTACATAACAATGCAACCTAGTCCCTGTCGTGAGGCGTCGCAATAGATAACAAAGTCCTTAGTGAAATCCGGTGGCACAAGTATGGGGGCAGAAGTCAGGCGTCTTTTAAGTTCCTGAAAACTGTACTCACACTGTGGGGACCACTCAAACTTTTTATCTTTCTTGAGAAGTTCCGTGAGAGGTTTGGCCACTTTGGAGAAGTTCTCAATGAAGCGGCGACAATAACTGGCTAGACCAAGAAAACTCCTAACTTGTTTAACTGTTTCAGGTGGAGTCCAATCAAGGACGGCCTGAACTCTCTCAGGATTGACAGCAATGTCCTTACCAGAGATCACATGGCCTAGGTAGGTCACTTCTGGCAACCAAAATTTGCACTTGGAGAACTTGGCATAAAGGCGGTGCTCTCTGAGTTTTTCTAACACAAGTTTAAGATGTTCGGCATGCTCTTCCTCGTTCTTCGAGTAAATAAGAATATCATCGAGGTAAACCACGACGAACTTATCTAAGTACTCCATGAAGATCGAGTTCATCAAGCGGGAGAATGTAGCTGGAGCATTGGTTAGACCAAAGGACATGACGGTGTACTCGTACTGGCCATAACGAGTGACAAAAGCCGTCTTAGGAATGTCCCCGTTTCTAATCTTGATTTGGTGGTAGCCTAACCTCAAATCCATCTTGGAAAAGACAGAGGGTCCAACGAGCTGATCATACAGGTCGTTGATCCTGGGGAGCGGATACTTGTTCTTTATCGTGACCAAATTAACGGGACGATAATCTACAACCATCCGATCCGTACCATCCTTCTTCTTGACGAAGAGGACGGGGCAAGCCCAGGGAGAAGAACTAGGACGGATGAAACCCTTTTGCAAGGACTCATCGAGTTGTTTCTTAAGCTCAGCTAGTTCTAAGGGTGCCATCTTGTAAGGTCTCCTAGAAATTGGGGCGGTTCCTGGGATAAGATCTATGACAAACTCTACATCTCTGTCAGGTGGAATACCTGGCAGTTCCTCTGGAAAGACATCCGGAAAGTCACGGACTACCGGGATATCTTCAAGGTCTGGAAGAGGGCTGGCATTAAGAGAATAGAGTTGACGCTTTGCAACTCTGGTGGAGACAGTGACTAACTTGCCAGATGGGTGTGTGAGCTGAATAGACCTGGTGTAACAATTAATCTTGGCATAATGAGCTTTCATCCAGTCCATACCCAAGATGATGTTAATATCTGTAGACTTGAGTGCTATAAGGGATGCAAGGAATACAAGTCTGTCAACAAGGATTTCATTACCATGGCTTACACTAGAAGTTTGCCATTTGGATCCAGGAGTTTGAATGACTAGTGGAGAAGGCATATCACAAAATGATATGTTGTGCAAGCTGGCATAGCTTTCGGAAATGAAGGAATGAGATGCTCCGGCATCAAATAGAACCGAAGCTGGATGACAGTTGACAAGGAGTGTACCAAGAACGACATCCGGATCATCATGAGCGTCTTTAGCTGAGACGTGATGCACACGTCCACGTTCAGTGGGAGCTGACTTGACACTGATCATCTTGCATGGTGGCTTACCACGACCAATAGACTTCTCGGGCTGGAGTGGAGCATAGTGGGCTTGAGAGCAGTCACGTGCATAGTGTCCTGGCTTTCCGCATGTGAATCAAGTCCCTGAAGTAGTACGTGGACCCGCATTGACAGGCGGTCTACCAATAGGCCTGGGTGTAGCATATGACTGAACTGGGTGAGGTGCCACATAAGATGGCCTCGGTGAGTATCCGGGTGGAAGAGCGGAGTTCGGAACCCAAATCCGGCGCTTCTGAGAACTAGAACCGGAGGAAGAAACCAAATCACGGGTGTGCTTACGAGACTCCTCGTAAGTGAGCTGAGCTGTCTCCGCATTAATGGCCTTGTTCACAAGAGCCTGGAATGTATTGCAATGGTGCAAGTGGAGATCACGACGCAACTTGGGGTTGAGACCCTTCCGGAACCTAGCCTGCTTCTTGGCGTCTGTGGACACTTCTTCTGTAGCATAACGGGCGAAATTCTCAAACTCTCTACTGTAAGCATCAACAACCAACTTACCCTGGGTGAAACTACAGAACTCTTCTCTCTTGCGGTCAATGAGACCCAGAGGAATGTGATGCTCGCGAAAAGCCTCAGTGAAATCTCTCCAGGTAGGTATCTGGCCAGCTGGAAGCATAGCCTCATAGTTTTGCCACCAAAGACTAGCAGGACCTTCCAGGTGATATGCAGCATAGGTGACCTTGTCACCTTCAGCTACGTTTGTGGAACGCAGCTTGTGAGTGATACTACAGAGCCAGTCATCTGCATCAAGTGGCCCAATGGAATGATGGAAGGTAGGTGGTTTCAGACCAATGAAATCATAGATGGTCGCTGACTCTTTGCACTGGGGTGCGGTGTTCTCCTCGATACGTGCTAACAAGCGGTTAGACTCACGCTTGTTCATCTCAATCTCTAACAAGAACTCTGCCAACGAAGACTGGCCGGGAGGATCCTCATCCCTACCATGTCCGTGGTTCCGGCTACGAGCAACAGAACTTCGGTTAACTGACAACATCCTGAAGAACGAAACCAAGGAAAACAAGGATGGATTCAACATCAACTATAGGATGCAGAAAGTAGCACAAGAAGTTAGTATCTCTCGAACTCGTAGGACAATTCCGGCAGCATAACGACAGTAAAATGCTCAAAACGAGACATTCTGCAAAAGACGGGGTAGCACCATACTCAACATCATCACTCAAGGTTCTGAGATATTACTAAATAGGCTACACCGGAGGTACTCGAACTGGGATATGACTCTGATCAACCAATCCTAAGAGACTACAGAGTAGCAACACGTGATCCTGATAGACAGAAGAGGAAGCCCAGTTCCTTAACCCCGTAGGAAAGATAGGATGACTCAGATCAGAAGGGCATGAGGTAAAAGGAGTAAAAGAGCCTTACGTTCCCTTCCACAATCAATTCCCTTACATAACTAAAGAATTTCTAGACTCAACTTCGACTAGGTTGGCTTGGAAATCCTACAGGCAGTCAGGCTCTGATACCAAAGCTGTCAGGACCCCGATTCTAAGTCACACCGATCTAGCATGCAACACGTCATATCACTTTGCGGCCTCACACACGGTATTCCCACGGGTGTCGCCTTACCTGGCCCGGGACCATTTGCGCCTTTTGGCTCACGTATATGATAGTGTCGCTAGCATCCATATGACAGAGAACCCGGGCCGACATGACTAGTCGTGAACCCAAAGTGGCACTAAATTACGGGGATAGGCATACATGAAACAACATCGAGCATGTCGGTCATCAGCGTGTGAATCCGGGCTGTAGCAACTGGGCTAACAGGACTCCGGGAATCCGGGCTGTAGCAGGCTAGCAGGACTCCGGAAGTCACCGCGTGAAATTTCCCCGAAGGGACAGACACAAGAACGATGTGAATCACATGCCGGCCAGTCTAAGTGTTCCGGAGCAGTAGTGCTGGGCTAGCAGGACTCCGGTAAACCGGGCTATAGCGGACTACCATGGCTCGGGGGAAGCACTAGACTACATTTCCCCATAAGAGAGGCTACCAAGGATAGACAACTAGGTTGTCGGATCCCACACATAGCAATACATGTTACACGTACGCATAACATGCAAGTATGTGCTGTACAACATGGCATCACAACATAACGCAAACTCATAGATAAAGGCCCAGAAGAGCCACATAGCAGTTATTACAAGCAGGGGTCACATGACCCATCATTCAGAGCATACAAGCAACGGAAGCATACATGTCTGAGTACAGACAACTACAAAAGAAAAAGCTGAGAAGCCTGACTATCTACAAGACCCTCCCAAGGGTACAAGACCATAGCTGAGGTAACAAGCTAGTCGTCGAAGCCCATGCAGAACTACTACTGAGACAGAAGTCTCATCTGTCAAAAACATAAATTAAGCAACGTGAGTACAAAGGTACTCAGCAAGACTTACATCAGATCCTATCATACATGCATTAGTATCAAGGAGGCAATGTGGGGTTCAGTTGCAGCAAGCTAGCTTTGACTCAGTGGCTAACCTATTCTACGACTACGAGTAACTTCTTTGAGGTAAGAAAGCGCACACGAGTCCACTAATCACCACCTCAATACACCACTATGGATTCATTCCGTCTCCCTACGAGAAGGCCATCCATCGCACTCACACTTGTCTTGAGCATTTTAGAGTATCCACTTCAAGTTGTCTATGTACCACGTAAGCATCCAAGAAGTCCATAACCGCGGACCCGGCTATTCGAATAGATCATGTTAACCCTGCAGGGGTGTACTTCTTCACACACGCTCTCGCCACTTACCGCCATGTACACGTCGTGTATCTCGGCAACCTTCAAGTGGAAGCCTGGCGAGGGTGTCGGCCACGACCTAACTAACCACACAAGACTCTAGTCCAGGTTTATCGCCTATTCGGGTTCCATCCGCAAGGAGATCCGGCCGGGGTGTCGCTCACGGCCCCAAACGATGTGAGCAGGGTTCCCAAGCCCACCATCCGGGTGCCACTTGGTACACCGTGCCACCTGTGCCTAGTCTGTCCCAAGCCCACCCTGCCGGGTGCCACTCGGTAGAAAAATAGCACTACCTACAAACACCAGAAACTATTTGCAACTCCTAGACAGAGATCAAGTTGGTTAATAATTCGGGAGGGGTCGAGTTACCGGAACCCAATGTGTGGTAGTAGCTAGTCATTGGACAACATACACAGAACTCAGTGCTTAAGGACGGTTCCAGTGAGACAACCCACCATGTACTCCTACATGGCCTCTCACCGCTACCTTTACCAAATCGTGTTCACACACTTAACTCTCAGCATCAGAACATAGCATAACACTCCAATTCATTCTCAATGAATCAGACCTGACACAACTCTAAGCAATAGCAGGCATGGCATGGTAGAACACAACATGGCTCAATCAACTCCTACACATGCTAGTGGGTTTCAACTATTTACTGTGGCAATGACAGGTCATGCGGAGGAATTGGTTCAACTACCGCAGCATAAAGTAGTAGTTGAATCGTTGTTGTCCTAATGCAATAAAAGAGAGCAGGAGCGAGAGAGTGGGATTGTATCGGAATGAACAAGGGGGTTTGCTTGCCTGGTAGATCAACAGGGGGGCACTGCTCCACAGACAGGTACTCTGGAGCACTCTCCGGAGCAGAACCTATCGAGAAGGAACGGTGTCGACAATCAAACACAAGCATATGCAAAAATATGATGCATGAATATGGCATGAATATGTGATGTGTTTTGAGCTAATGCATTTAGCATTCAACTTGGAAGAGGTCCATTTGAACCAAAGGTTCAAATGCAACTCTAATTTAAGTCCCTTTAAATGCCATAAGTGTGTTTCCATATATACAGCATGTATAGGTTGGTTTGTCATGCATGAAAATGGGACAGATGGATAGATTGAATTTTTATGAACATTTTTCATATATAAATTATTTCAATCTGAGCTATGGTTGAATTTCTATGAATTTTTGAAGTTTATATCATTTTCTGGAATTTCCTGACTTATTTTAATACCAGAAAATGAATAACTGTGTCAGCATGACAGTGGCATGACGTCAGCGAGTCAAACGTGGCTGACCAGGTCAAACCTGACGTGTGGGGTCCACACGTCAGTGTCATAGTGTTAAACAGGGGGGTTATTACTAATCTAATTGAAGGATTAGGGCGCAGGGGCCCACTGTCAGCATCAGGGATTAGTTAAGTGGTGATTAGCCTTAAGCTAATCACCTGACAGGCCGGGCTCGCATGTCAGGCCGGCTAGGTCGTCGGCGGCGACTTCTGGTCGCGACGGCGTCCGCGTTACAGGCCATGGGGGCGGCGGCTCGCACCGGGGCGTAGCCCGGGCTCTCGCGCATCTGGTGGGGCAGGTAGGAGGAGGCGGGGTTGCCGGAGCTCGCCGGGGCGGAGCTCGCGGCGGCGGCCGGAGCTCGGCTCGAGCGGCAGGAGGGGCTAGAGGAGCAGAAGGGCAGGGGAGCAGGGAGGACGACGGCGGGGCTCACAGCGGATCGCAGGGAGGCTCATCGGCTCGGGGGGGGGGGGCTCTGGAGACGACGGAGCGGCGCCGGCGATCTCGGGCGGCCGGAGGTGAAGAATATGGCAGTGACGGCTCCACGGGCATCCCCGGTTACTTGGCTCGTCGAGGACGTAGAGGATGTCGCGGAGGAGCTTTCAGACACGAGGAGAGGGCGAGGGGGAGGCGGGGAGCGCGTCGACGGTGAGCTGCGGCGACGGCAGCGCTTCGGCGCGGTGAGAGAGAGAGCGAGGGAGGGAAGGGGAGGCCACGGGGAAGTGAGAGCGGTCCGGGGGGGTCGCATGGCGTCGTTCGCGATGGCCAGGGCGTCGAGGGAGTGTCCAGGCAGGCAGCTCGCGTGGCGCGCGCCGGACACACGCGTCGCTTACTGGCGCGAGGTGGGGGACGGTGCGGTGGCCGGTGGGCTGGGCCGGCTGCTAGGCCAAGCTAGGCTGCACAGCGCCGGGCTGCACTGGTAGGTTGCCCAGGTAAGGGTTTTTCCCTTTTTGTTTCTTTTCTATTTTTCTGACATTTGTTCTGATTTAGTAATAATACTAAATCATTTTATTTTCTTATGCTAATTTTTGTAGGAGCTGGTGGTATTATTCCAGAGTTCCTCAACAACTAGCATAATTTTTTTGACATATATTATATATATAACATATATATATCCAATGCAAATAAATACTGGATTAATTCCAAATGGCCAAAATAAATATTTATGAGCTCCTAAAAATATTTGTTCGAATTCTACCTCTGACCAATATTTTCAGAGAGCAACATGAACATTTTCTTGGACCTTTTTGGAGCAATTTTTATCTGGGTTATTTCCAGAAATAATTTCTGAGGGTTTCACAAATCCCCATTTCAAATTTAAATGAAATTTAAACATGATGCACACATGAAGGCTAGCCTAGGTCATACCAGAAATAGGGATGTGACACCCGGCCAGCCCTATAGGCCCCCGCCCCTACCCTGAACCCTAAGATAGATAGTGGGGTACCTCTCCGGCGAGCCCCCGTCCCCGCTGCGGGTGGTTCTTCCTTAACTCCGGCGAGCCCCCCATCCCCTGAAAATCGACTGACCCAAAAGTTGATTCAGTCGACTGAAGTGTAGCTAAATCGGAGCAGAGCAGCAGCACGAGCTAGGGGGAGAGCAGCAGCAGCAGCGCGAGCGAGCGAGAGCCGAAGCGGCAGCAGCTAGGCGAGCGAGCGATCGAGCGAGAGCCGGAGCAGAAGCAGCAGCGCGAGCGATCGAGCGAGAGCCGGAGCAGCAGCAGCTAGGCGAGCGAGCGATCGAGCGAGAGCCGGAGCAGCAGCAGCAGCGCGAGCGAGAGCTGGAGCAGCAGCAGCAGATCCGGCTGATATGGCCGCCGCCGCCGAAGGGGCCTCGCACTGGGGGAGAGCCGCCGTGGAGATGTCGCCCGCGGCGCCGGCTTCAAGGTAGCCGCTCCATGGGGGTGTGGGATGGAGCACCGTTGGCGCCGGGAGGTCGAGATAAGGAGAAGGTGCGATGCGATGAGTGTACAACCTCTTTGGTGGCGCCGAGTAGGCCTCGGCTTCGTCCGAGGAGTCGGTGAGGATGCTGCGGTTCCGGTGGAGCAGGTTAAGGAGGCACTGTGGGGATGGAGCAGCCGCGATAGACGAGGTGATCGTCGGAGCAGCTCCTTGGAGGTGGAGGACGGGGCGGCTGAACCGGCGGGACGATGAGATGGACGATGGATCCTCATCCGGGGAGGTGGACGAGGGACGTCGAGCTATTGCGGTGGACGATGTCGTCCGGGAAGAGGCTCCGGCTGGGCAGCGGTGAGGTGGCGGATGGAGGAGGGTGGGGTTTCGCGGCTGGAGCGGAGAGGTTATGGCGGCCTGGGATTTCGAATGGCAAAAAGGAGGCGATGGGAGGGGGTGAACCATGACTTAGGGACGCGCTTGTCCAAAATGTAGGGTGTGTTACAAAAGTACCCCGCACCGATTTGAACTAGCGGCCCTTTCGGCTCAGGGTTAGAAGGGGGATTTCGCGTGTCAGGATTTGGCAGCTGGAGGGAGTTTTTGCGCGCGTTGTAATTTCGGGATAGCAAGGCGCGGGTTGTGAAGGCGCCAGTTTTGGGAGCACGATATCTGAATTTTCGGGATATAACAAGGCGCGGGTTGAATTTTAGGGACAAGCCTAACGTGTAATATTGTACTTGTACGTACCAAATCAATTCGCACTTCCCTCAACCAAAAAGAAAACAAAAAAATAAAACTATTCACACCACACAAAGAGAGAGTCTTGCCCTGTTTTACTATAAAAATGCTATTTAAAGCTACTCATACCAACAATTTAGTGCAATTAAATGCTATTCGGTAGTATGAATCCATGTTATGTCCAATTAAATTTTTTCGCTTGCTGTATAATGCATGTAACCTACTCATACCAACATTTTAGTGCATTCCAAATGTCTATACTACCGCTGCAATTCGAACTGAATTTGAATTCATTTCTCTATTTCAATAACAAATCTACAATCATGATTGTTGCCAACTTCAACCATCATTCGTGTATTACCTTAATAACACACCACATGATTACTATAGAGATAGATATGAACTATGTGTACTACATGAACTCGAATTCTATTTTTTGAATACACTTGATGTTGATTCCAAATAATAGTACATTTGATGTACTAACTATATATTCATAATCTAAACCATGTTCCATACGTGTACACCGTGTTTATCACACATAGTATAGTGCCCCGCACCCTACATTATGACAAGTATTTAGACCTGAGCTGCAAAAGCCACACATTAGCCCAAATTATGATCAATGTTCTATATGTTATACGTAGTACTAGCAAGATGCCCATGCGTTCCACAGAACCTCAACATGATCAAGGGGAGGCCTAATTTGAAAATATGGAGAGGGGTGTGGGTATCTTTTTTCAAAATTGCCATAGTTTCCTTCCTATCCGTCAGATATAAATCGGAGGGCCTATATTGCAGGATGGCACCATCATCAACAACTCCGTTTTTATAAGAGTAGAGATAAAATATATTATATGTAGTATAACATGTTCATAACCACACCATGTGTATCACCGTTATATATATTCACACATGCGTCGGTTTAAAACACTATGATAAATTCTTCAAATATCCGAATTCGCTTTTTATAATGAAGTATGATCTCTATTCTTCTTTTACACCCACACAATCCTCTTATCTTTGTAGCTAGCCAGTGCTAACTTTCTCTCATGCATGCAGACGCCTGCATCCCTCTAACCCTCCCTCAGCATTCTCTAGCTCCATCGCACAAATTCGTCTTTTCACTTTAGGTCGTTCACCCACGGTGTGTGTAGGCCCCCCAGCTCCTTCTTTACGGCACACATCGATCGATATGCCTCTCTAGCCAGGTGTGCCTAGCACAAAACACAAGCTTCCCCTCTTCTCTTATCACCGTCCATGCCTCACTCCCACCACTCTTTTCATCGATCTCGTACTCGCACACTTCTCCCCCCTCGATATAGTATGACTCTCACACCACCTCCTAGATGCATCCCTCTCTCTCTATCCTTCTCCCCGTGCCTCATTTGCTTCTAACACACACATGCATGTATACCGATCGATCTCCCAACATATACCTAGGTCGACTTTAACTATCCCCCCATCGATCGACGTACCTCACAAGTTATGTCTCTCCTTTCTCTGACAAAGGACGATCGATCTTCCTATGTAGTTATGTCTGCTTACCACATCCATATCGCCCCCCATCATTCGTGCATGCCTCCTGACCCGTCTCTCACACGCACGTGCACAGACAGGCAGCCATCCCCTCTCTTATTGATATTGCAGGCGTGCCCTCCGGTTGTCTAGCAATCCTATCCCACCATTTGTTAGAAGCAACTCCACTACCACCCCCTCCAACACTCTAGCTCTGTCTCTCTCCCAACCTTATTCCTCTCATGCACATATGCATGGATGTCGATCGATCTCCCTTAATACATGAGGTAGATCGATATCCCTTAATACATGAGGTAGGCCTCTCTCCTCCTCCACACATATACCAGCCATTGTACCTCTATAGTTAATTAGGCCTCCCTCCCCCACCACACACCGATAGTCGAGCGCTGTAGGTAGGTATCCATGCCACAGAGACAAACTGCACCTGTCCCCTCTCTCGTTCTAGTAGGCCAGCCACTCTATATCTTTGACGTGGGCATACACAAATTCGATGGCACTCTTTATCGACCGCGCGCGCACACACACATCATCCCTCTCTTTGATTCTATGGACACCTCAAGTCGATGATACCTCCACTCTCTTCTCATGGATCGCCCCCTCTATATATATGATATATCCAAGACTCTATTTCACACACATTGCATATGTTACATTTTTTGATTGACCCCCCCTAAAAAAACTCTCACGAACCCACACACTACATCTCTCTACGTTTGTATCTCTCTCACACAACCCCACGTAGGTGGTGTATGTATACAAGAAGAGAATAGGTGCACCATGCACGTACTCACGCTTCGTGCCCAGCCACACCCGCGCGGGTACACGATGGAGCTCATTTCTGTACGAAATGGCAGCCCACGTGCTAATTTGAACGCGTGTAGCGGTTGTTTACCTACGGAGGTCGTGTACCACGCGTGCATGAAACAAAGTTCGATTTGATGCGTTGGCACGTTATTTTTAAATAAAGTTATATCGCTCAATGGCACGTACACAGAATATAAAACGATTCTTATGGAGAAAAAGGTAGTCCGCTCCACTATATACAATGGAGCCTCCCTGCCTGGTTTGTCTCTCTTCAGAGTATCTCACACAAAGGCTACGATGGCCTCTCTCTCTCACCGTTGGTCACTGATCTGGCCGCATCCCGTCCGCCGGCGGAAAGGGAGGACGTGCATCGTTTCTCCGTTCCATGGCGCCGAGGCAGCACGTCCCGATCTGCGGTACACGCCGTTCTCTCTGACCAAGCTCCGGCGCGGTAGGGCCTACGCCACCTGCTCGCTGCCGCAGTATGGGCAGATTCCGCCCACCACCGCTCACCTAGTTACATCCCAACGACCTCCAGGTATCCCCTCCGGCCTTGCTCCACTGCCCGTCTTCCCACGTCGCTGCATGTGGATCTTCCATAGTTCTTTGCACAAAACGTAGCTCGTCCGGCGTACTTTCCATATTGCAATCTCGTCCTCACACCGTTTTAGACAAACACAACCATGTTGTTATCTTCCCTTAGGACAAGGAATATGCTTCTTTTTTGTCATCGCAACTGTCATCAACAATATTTTTCTTTTTACAAATTTCAAATGGGCATATTTTAGAGTGTAGATTCACTCATTTTGCTTCGTATGTGTACTCCCTCCGTTCCTAAATATTTGTCTTTCTAGAGATTTCAACAAGTGACTACATACGGAGCAAAATGAGTGAATCTACACTCTAAAATATGTCTATATACATCCGTATGTAGTAGTCCATTTGAATCTCTAAAAAGACAAATATTTGAGTAGTCACTCGTTGAAATCTCTAGAAAGACAAATACTCCGGAGTATATTTAAGAACCGAGGGGGTAGTGCACAGCCGCATGGGAGACTCAGACCGGTCGTTGCGCCGCATTAATAGTGAGTAATGAGCAGTCAAATCATAAGCCCCACCTTTCCCACTGTAAGTTGCTCGGAAGAAGCAACCATCAATACGCTCTTCTTTGAATCCGCTCATACTACTCCATCCGTCACTGTTTATAGAGCGCGCTTCAGAAAAAGAGAAAATCTCTGGGACCAAGGCGACTAGCGGTCGGCCTGAAAAATAGCATTGGTAGTTATAGCACGGCGTCTATTACTAGAGGAAATAATGCGTACACACATGCATGCAGTGCTTCCACCCCGGGTAGACACATGCATGCACGTACTCCACTCCGTAGTACTACATCGAGAGAAAATTGCGGTTACCACGCCCTAATTAATTGAGCATTAAACCAAACGCGTCTAAAGTCTCTCTGGTGGTGGAAATGCATTGAGAGAAATGCATCATAATGAAGCGCGCCCTGTAAACTGTGACGGAGGGAGGAGTAGTATGAAGGTGCAAAACCAAGTACGCGTATGGCCAGTCGGTCAACGCACCTCGTCTTGGCATATCACTGACATGTGGGACCGGAGTGTGAGCAAACCGATCTCAATTGACGGCAAAATGGCCAACCCGCCGTTCCTTAAGAGAGACGAGGAGCGAGAACACACAGACGGGCTCGCACGGAGGCCAAGATATATTCGAGCATGGTTGATCGATATCATCATTACATGTTGGGCTGCCGTTTTCCGCCCTTCTCCGGAATAAATGTGTACTTTATCAAAGATTAAGAAAAATAAGAGTACAGAGGCTCCACCATGCGGTTCTAGTAGTAGTACTACTCGTACTACTAAACCTTGCGCTTGGCTCTTCGCCTCTTCGTGAAGTCGAACAATGATGGTACTCCGCATTTTTGGTACTACAGTGTATGCCTCTGGCAATCTGACACCGAATGAACTGATGCATGTCCACCGCCTGGGCGAGGTACGTTGCATTAGTCAAAAGGCGTAAGTGAGCTTCACCTTGTCCTGCAAGCTTCTCCTCGTTCTGCGAGTTGACGGGACACACCAACAAGTAGTGCTAGTCCATACTCCCTCCTTTCCGGTTAATATGGCTTAATCTTTTTTGCGGGTAAATGAGAGAGCTTTATTCATATATAAGCATTCTTAGGACGATCAGCCAAGACACTGGTCACTAGGAAGCGAGGTACCCCGCAAAAAAAGAAGTAGGAAGCGAGGTGTTTCATCAAGCTAGCTCTCGGCCACATACAAAGTGCAGCAAGCACGGTTCGCACAAAGATGCGCCGCAAGGTTTGCTGACCTGTTTACATGCTGAATAACAAAAAAGAGAGGAAATATTACCGAGCGCTCCTATTTGTAACAGGATGTGAGCCAGAATTAAGCGAGAATTGTGGCGAGTGTTCCATGCAATCAACTTCCATTATCACATGCGAGAACCCTCGAAGAGAACCAAATGTGTTGAAGATTGCTTTATCACATTTTAAAAATATAATAAGAGTGCAGACGCTCCTCCATCCAGTACCAGTATCCTAGTAGTAGTACTAGTAAACTTTGCGCTTGGCTGTTCGCCTCTTCGGGAAGTGCAACAATAATAGTACTAGTATAGTGTATGCTTCTGGCAATCTGACACCGAATTAACTGTTGCACGTCCACCGCCTGAGCGAAGGACAGCTTGCATTAGTCAAAAGTTTCTCCTTGTCCTGCGAGCCACCGCGCGCAAGCTTCTCCCGTCCTGCAAGCTTCTCCTCGTTCGGCAAGTTGACGGGACACAACAAAGTAATGCTAGTCCATACTGCCTCCTCTCCGGTTAATATGGCTTAATTTCAAACGAGATAAATACACTGTCTGTCACTGTATATTTGTAAAAATACGGTCAGTGGACTTCATAATACGCTCATTGCGCTCAATATATACATTTTCCGGTGTTTATACGGTCACTAGCTCACCCTGGCTGAGTATGTGTGTGCATGCACGTGTAGGTTGAGCACTTGAGCGTGACCGTGTGTGTTCCGTCGTGTGCTCGGACATGCATGCATTAGGGCGTCGCGCGCGTTTTTGCGTCCATGTGTACGTGTGACTGTTGCATACACGTAGGGGGAGTACGTGTAGGGGCCACTAAAGGAGCAGTCAAATCACACAGTAAGTTAGTCGGAAGAAGCAACCATCATTTCACTCTTCAATGACACGTACGCAATATAAAATGGTTGATATGGAGAGAAAAAGAAAACCACTATATATACACTAGCAGGAGCCTAAGCTACAAGCCTGCTTGCTTGGGTTGCTCTCTTCACAAGCATCGAACGACGGTGGCCACACCGCTGGTCACATATCCGGCCTGATCCCGCAGCTGGGGGAAGGGAACAATGTTCTGCGTAGACGCGGTCGACATCGGCGAGGGAGAAAATCCACAGTCGGTGCGTCCCAATCGGGGGTCACCGCGGTATGGGCCGATGTCGCGTCCCAACCGCCCTTCTAGCTACAGCCCGACGTCCGTTTCGAAAATATTAGTGCATGTCAACAAAAATTATACTAGTATCGCTGTTCCGTTTCGAAAAAATGCATATAAGCTGTTACTTCTTACCCAAAGGATCTTTATATCCAACAGACACAAAATATCCATTTGACTGTTCGAAATTACTTTCACTGCTGATCTGATGTCGAGGTAATTGTTGCATCGCCACCAAAACCCACCATCTCTTAAGCTAAAGTAGACCGAGCTAACCCCTATATCAGCATATTACTAAGGTAAACAGAAGGCACTGTAGAATCATTTAGGACGTGAGCTTGTCAATCTGAATGTGGAGGGACACCAGCTTAGCCCCGGCCAGCAGCTTGGGCGGAACTGTGAAGAAGGTCAGCTCCTGCACGGCGATGTCGCCGGGATCCCTGCTGCTTGTCACCTCCATTTCCACCTTGACGGCGTCGGTCCTGCCTTTGGGCTCCCCCGGCGGGCCGTTCGCCCACAGCTTGGCCATGTAGTGCGGCAGTGGGGACGCCCCCGCTCTGATGCAGACGACCGACACGGCAATAGGCGCGCCGATGTCGAGCACGCCGTCAACCAAGAAAAATGCGCGGTCCTCCTCCTCCGCGAACAGCAAGAGTCGTGGCTCCGACAGTGGCACTTGCAGCTGGAGCGCATTGCCGTACTGGATCCTATGCACGGGCATGGGATGCACGGTGCTGATGTGGTGGGAGAGCCACGGCGGCGAGCCTTCGTAGCCGCAGACGGGCACGGGGCATTTGCAGGGCGCGAGCGGACACACGCTCTGGTGATCGGCGAGCTTGTGGTAAGTGACGTAGAGCCCACAGCCTTCGTGTGGGCACTCCACCCTCACCGAGGAGAGGACGGCGTCCACCGCCATGTTCCACATGTCGAAGCCACAGCCGCGCTCACACTTCTGGCACTGCCGCTGGTTCCCGGGGCGCTCGACGCGGCAGTCCACGCAAGCCAGGTGCCCTCCCTTGCACTGCACAAATCAATCGAACAACACATCAATCAAGAAACCTGCACCTTGCTCGATCAGCCGAACGGACGAGGTGTATTCGAACCTCATACACTGGAGGCTTCAAGGGGCGGAGGCACAAGGGGCAGTGGAGCAAGGTGAGGTCCATCGAGACCATAGAGAGCTCCATCGTCGGGTCCTGTTCCATCTGCATGATCTCGCCCTCCTCGTGCACAACCATCTCTCGCTTTATTAGGGTCGGGGCATTACAAAGCTTTACCGTCACATATTCATACTACTTCAAGGTGCATTAAATCAACACATGCAAGTATCAAAAGGAGAGTCACGGCATGCATGCATGCGTTGTAATTAATGCATCGGTAAACGCAAATTATTGAAATATATCGAGTGCAGTGCTTTGATGTGTCGCGTCAACTCGTACAAGACCGAGAAGTTTGATTACTACAACACCCTCTCGCCTTAACCGCACCTGCCTTTGGCTGCATGACAGGTGGGCCACCGACCTGTTGGGCCCACCTGTCATGGACGCAAAGGCAGGAGCAGTAAGTCAATGAAGCTGCGTCCCTCCCTCGCCCATGAGCGTGGTGGCTGGCAGGACTAGGAGAAGCTTTCGTTCGCTACACGCTCTCCCTCCCGTACGCGGTGGACATGCAGCAGTTCAATCGGTGTCAGATGGCCAGAAGCATACTGTAGTACTCCTCCACTGCAGTAGTACTCCATCATTTTGTTCGACTTCCCGAAGAGGCGAAGAGCCAAGCGCAGCCCGGACGCTCGTGTGGCAGTTTCATGTGTAGAGTAGTCTAGGATAGCGTGTACCGTGCCTGTAAGCTTAAAATCGTTGGGGTCGGCTCCATGCTATATTTTTTTGATTAAAATTATCTTCTGGCCCTACCTGTCATCCTGGTGATTCTAGTTTGCACGCTCATCTGGTCAAGACAGGAATATATATTTTAATTTGTGGTGGGTAAATGTTAGAGGTTGCAGCAAATGGAGTATTGTACACTGCGGGTCTTTTAGACAAGTTTAGAGGCAACCATGTGGGGCCAGTGCTATGATGTGTCGCGTAAACTCGTACAATGAAGAGAAGCTTGATTTTACTACTACACGCCTTCTCCCGCGCCCATGCGCGCGGTGGCTCGCAGACGAGGACAGGCTTTTGCTTATACTCCCTCCTTACCAGTTTATAGGGCTCATATCTGAAATCCCACCAACCAAGGTAAATGTCTATTGGGTGAGGTGAATTGAGCTTATGTGAAAAATGCCCAATTACAGCATCCTGGTATTAAATCTCAGCCTGTTCAATTGCCAATGCAATTAACTACAGCACCCCAAGCCCGCATGCGTCCCACTCTCTCTCTCTCTCATCCAGATGGCGCATGCATTGGTCAGTCTTTGTTTTTTATCTCGTTTTAATGTCCAGTTTGCTGCATGCATGCAGCTGAGGGAAGAAAGGAGCAACGACTTGGCTCTGTGATTAATTTTCTTTTGAAAATGGTACCAGGGAATTAAATGCAACGCAACAATCGAAAAGACCTCAGAGCTTTAACCAAGCTACTCTCAAAACAAGCCTTATAAAACGGAAATCTGAAGATTTTGAGTTGAGCCTTATAAACCGGTAAGGAGGGAGTATAGTACTACAACAAGCTATCCCTCCCGCTCGCGGTGGACGGACATGCAGCAGTGGATTCGATACTATAGAAGCAGTAGTAGTAACATCATTGTTCGTCTTCTCGAAGAGGCGAAGAGCCAAGTGCAACCCGAACGTGGCAGTTGCGAACCTTGGAGCACGCATATAGCCAGGCTCTTGCATGAGACAAAATTGCTATGTGAGCCCACTATTGTAGTAAGTACTTGCTAGTATAGCCCTATAAACCAGAAAGGAGTATTTGCCTTTCTAGAGATTTCAACAAGTGACTAGACTACACCGAGACGGAGTACATATGGAGCAAAATGAGTGAATCTACACCGTAAATAAATACGTACTAGTTCTCCCGTTTTCCTCTCGGCCTTGGTCGCGGTGCACAATATTGAGTATACTAGTACTATCATCTTGAAATTTACAAAGTCACCATAGGCACCTCGTCGTCGACGCGAACGTCTCCTGACACGAGCGGCAGTCGCCTCCATAGGTGCTTGAATGCCAAGGAGGGAGAGGGTAGAGGTTCCCGAGACGTTGAACGGTCAATGATGCATCCTCAAATTACTCTACATGAGAGGGCATTAATTGGAGAAGCAGAATAGAGCCATCACGATGTGAATGCAACAGAGTTTGGATTCTCATATAAAGGTGCCCCACCACTCCAATCCATCTACTCCTTAGTCTCTGCGCAACACTGCTCACTCCAATCCAAGACCAAGTGACTAGAAGCCAGAAGCACCTATGGAGGCGATGGACGCGAGCGGCAGTCGGCTGTGCCAAATCATCCAAGGCGTCGGCCCGCGGCCCCGCACCGCGCAGCGTTTCCAGACGGTGCTGGCGACCGCCGGCGTCGTAGGCCTCGCCGATGCTGGCTTCGCCTCTCGCATGGACGACATGATGGTCAACTCCATCCGCAAGTTCGCCGCCGTCAAGAAGCGCGCGGACGACCTTGCCGTACTGCTCCAGCCCGCGCGCCCAGGCTCCTCATTGCCTGCCACCCTCATCGGCCTCCATGGTGATGAACTCTTTCAAGCCCTGGTGGCCCTGCAGTTGCCGGAGGTCGCGATGAAGAATGTGCACCTCGAGGCCGCGCTCGTCGCGCAGCGCCTTGCCATGCAAGAAACCGTCGACCTACACATCCACATCTACGAGGAAATCATCTACATAGGCCACTACAAGGCCAGCAAGGACAGAAAGACGTTGGCCTTCTTCCAGCGGCTGGAATCTTTGGACGCCATTGTTTAGAAGCACGTCGACCTGGCCACGAAAGCCGCTGCTACTTAGCCTCCGTTTGATGCATCTCTTCTTCTTGCCTCCTGTAACCAGCACTGCATCGCCTCGTGGCCTTAATGTTTTATTAGTATAGGAGTATATGGCATTTTTATTCCAGTAGTAACGTTTTCACTGTGAGGTGGGGCCGCAGTTGAGCAAACCGACCATCGGCAAATCCCCACCCCGCCCACGGGGTGTCGGCCGAGTTTAGAATTACTAGAAGAGAGAAATGAGGGAGAAGAGCTAGTTGTAGCATAGACATTGTTGTCAGATGGGACTCGCATTGATAGAATAGGAGTACTTAGCACTCGTACCTCTTTTTTTACAGAAAAAGCGGTCGTATGTCTAGTACTACCACTAGTTGGGTGCGTGCGACCTATACCTGTCATCACTTTAGGTCTCCTTTTCGAACTGCAGCTACGCTTCACCGTACATATTTTTTCACGCATTTATCCTCCTATATGTACTCCTAGGCTATTTCCACATGCACCCTTTCGCCAACATGTGGGACATAGAGCATCTGGGTCGTAGTGAATGCACCACTCGGAGCATATGCCGGGGTAGTTTACATTTCAGACCTCACGAATTACATGCAAACCCCCCGCAGAAGAATAAATATATAAATGAATTACTACATGAAACCAGATTATTTTCATAGAAACCGGAGCACATTCATTAAATTTTGGACATAACATGTTTATAAAAAACTACCGGACCTAAACCAGTCTAAGGGCCTCTTTGATTCGCAGGATACTGAAAACACAGAAATGGGGAAAGAATGATGGCGATGAACCGAGACGAGGAATACTCTACTAACTCAGTTAGAGGTTAGAGTTAGATTCTAACCCTGAACTAACTCTAAACCAAAGAGGTCTATGGATGGCAGGGTTAGATTGACAATAAATGTTCTTTCTCAATCACTGCGCAACACTGCTCACTCCAATCCAAGACCAAGTGACCAGAAGCCAGAAGCACCTATGGAGGCGATGGTCGCGAGTGGCAGTCGGCTGTGCCAAATCATCCAAGGCGCCGGCCTGCGGCCCCGCACCGCGCAGCGTTTCCAGACGGTGCTGGCGACCGCCGGCGTCGTAGCCCTCGCCGACGCCGGCTTCGCCTCTCGCATGGACGACATGATGGTCAACTCCATCCGCAAGTTCGCCGCCGTCAAGAAGCGTGTAGCGAAAGCTCCTACTAGTCCTGCCAGCCACCATGCTCATGCGTGAGGGAGGGGCGTTGTAGTAATCAAACTTCTCGGTCTTGTACGAGTTGACGCGACACATCAAAGCACTGCACTCGATATAAGTCTTTTTACACATTTCAAATGGACTACTACATACGGATGTATGTAGACATATTTTGCTTCGTATGTAGTCACTTGTTGCAATCTCTAAAAAGACTTATATTTGGAAACGAAGGGAGTACAACGCATGCATGCATGCCGTGACCTCCCTTTTGATACTTGCATGTGTTGATTTGATGCACCTTGCCAAATTTTGATTATAAATTTAACTAACCAAATTTTCATGCATGTCACAAAAAATTACGGGGCTGTTTGGATTGTGACTATGTTTGTCTTATGTTGCCACATTATTTTTCCCACACTTGCCACACTTGCCTAACTTGAGTTGCTCAAATTGTTAGACACACTTTGGCTTGCCTAAGGGAATCTTGCCACACTTTTTGTGTCTATGACATGTGGGGTTCACTGCTAATAAAAAAGATTCTTGTCTTAGGTGTGGCGAATAAAAAAAGACTTATATTTAGGAACAGAGGGAGTAGAAAATATAAATAATAATGCATGTTGGGGCAACCCATGTTTCCGATAATTTTAGCCGTGGGCTTGTTCACAATTTTTACGAGGGGGTGGTTGTTCATTTAATGGAGGGACTTGTACCAGACTAGAACGATACAAAGTGCGACCTGGCACCCTAAAGAAAGTGCGACCTGGCACACCGTAACACCACTTGGAACAAGCGGGTAGCTATCTCAAAAAACAATCAACAACTAAAAAAAGGCGACCTGGCACGTACTCCAATTTTAGACGATTGTTTTGATGGAGTGAAAAAGGAAAACTACCCCATTACGTATATATAGGCTGGAGCCTCCGCGCTTGCTTGCTAGGGTTGCTCTATTCACACACTCTCATCCTCTCCAGATCTAAACAAGATAGGGGTGGTAACACTGTCTTTCTCCCTACAAAAAACATTGTCTTTCTATCCTCACCGCTGGTTACAGATCTGGACGTATCCCCCTCCGCCGGTGAAGGGGAGGAGGGGCAATGTTTAGGCCGTCGTCGACAGCGAGGGAGGAGACCCACTGCCGGCCGCACCGTTATCTCTGGCCGAGTGCCGGCGCGAGAGGTCCTCCGATCCCTTCGTCGTTTCCCTAGTGTGGGAGGATCCGGCCTCCCGCCGCCCACCTATCCACATCCCGACGACCTTCAGGTATATCTTCCTTCGAAACCGCCTTAGCTCTACTTCCCCAGCTCGCTACGTCGCTGCATGTGCATCATTTTCTACCTCTCAGCCCCTCTCGATCGGATGGTCCAACGTCACCTATTTTTTTTCTATTGTTAGAGGTAAAGCTACTTCATGGAGTCGAATCTTGTACTTGGTTCAAACAAGAAATAAAGTGGGGTTGGGGGAATTTAGTATGTAGTACATCGGACTTGGTACAAATAGGAAGGAAAGGGGGTGAAAGTAGTACAGACTGGTCATCCAACCGGTCTCTTGGTCGAAAAGGGAAATATAGGGGTAACGCTGTACACAGTGGTATGACCAGGACTAGATTTGCTATCCACACATAGGAGTAGGTGGCTAGAGTGAACAAAAATGGGACCAACCCAGATATGTTTCTTGGATGTTTGTTTCTCGGGGCAACAAACTATGAATCACCGCTTTATGCCCCTGTTTAGGTACATGGTGCTGGACTGCTGGTGCACCCACTGTCCCATGCCCTTATACCAAATATTTAGCTGTTCTTAATCTAATGCCCCTGGTAAAAATGAAGCCATGACAAGTTTAGCCAAATGTTTTTGCCTGTAATTGTTTGAGACTCTGACTGTTTCCTCTGTAGCTTTTTGTGCAAACAGGGATATCCATTTCACCTGGTTTCTGTTGTGACCTTTTGGTGCACTGCACAAAACTTTTCTTAAAAGAAGTGACTTTTGTGCTGTTTAACTGGGATGTCAGAATGGAACAGTTGGTTCATTTCGGTGGAACTGCACAATGGGAGATCTATGTTCCAATCCTCATCATCCATATTGGCACCATAACCTTCCTTTAGGTAAGAATGATATTTAATGCATGTGTTCATCTCTATTTTGCGACTGCCATGAGAAAATAATGCTATTTTTTACTAGTACACTTGTACTCCCTCACTGACAAAACCAATTTTGAAATAGAAGGCCAATCATGTACTTGGTTTCACCAACTGGTGAGGAGACTGAGAAACAGAGCATGAAGAGGAAGAAGAAGAAGAAGAGTAAACATTGCCAAGGCGATCTTGCTGAAGCCAGAGGCCTCAGTCGAGGCCATTCAAGGGCTTCGGCAACGACTACCTTACATGTGAGACGTTCCTCCAGGGAGCCCTTCCACTTCTGTTGTCTCACTTAATTAATTAGGAGTACTTAAGTACCACTAATTTATTGCTGCCTAATTTTCCTGTCAGAGTTAAACATATCTTTAGTAGCACCCTATGCTGAATCATGTACGTGTGTATGTTTGTCTATGAGGTGAATCATGTGGTGGAGCAGGGAGGCAATGCTAACTTTACCCATTAAGATAATGAGGGTGCTTCTATTTGTTAGTGTATGTTTCATCAACTAGTCCCACTATTACAGTAATCTCACTCTCTCAATATATGTGCCAACAGGGATGCTCGATTTTGGTGGAACTGCACAAAAACTTTGGGTGCTTCATTGCCTCGACAGCTTCCTTCCTTTCTTGTTAGTCGCTAATCTCGGCTTGCATTCTTCCTTTGCGGTCAGTCGCTTGGCTTATCTCGGCTTCCAGTCAAAGGAAATAGTAATTGATATGCTACCTCACACAGGTTGGTACTGGTCTTTATCCTGATTATTGTGCTTGTCATATGTATTGGTAATTTGGTATTGTGCTACTGTTTGCCAATTTCATAAAGGAGTAACTTGGAGCCTGAACTCACAGGAAAATCATTACATCGGGTGATTTCAGTAGAACTACACAAAAAGATCAGATGTACAGGTACTTATGCTGCTGCTATGTACTCCAAAGTTCACTCAGACAAGCATCGATGTTGACAAGAAGAAGTGCCGATATTCATTCGAGTATCAACCGGCGTCAACCAATTGTCAAACTCCAAGTATTAGGAGAGTGAACGCCAAAAATATTGCTTGCCGCATAGCCCAGAAAAACACAGTCCCGTCTTTGGTCCCAACTTGTGCCTTTTGGTTATCTACACATATGGTAGCGAGCTGTATGGCATGGAGTCTAAAGATTCCAGACAAGTTGGTTGACGCGTATATTCATCTAGCACTTAATCAGTCTACACGCCAGGGATGCTCCATTTTAGTTGAACTGCACAAAAAATTTGGGTGGTTCATTTTCTCAACCGCCTCCTTTCTCGTCTGCAATGTAGAATTTTGGCGAGATACAGGACCAAGATGGGCCAGTAAACTAGTTGGATGAAAGTAGTGGCCAAGTTGCTCAAACCTCCCTCGGCACGAGGCCACTATTTGAGGATAAACCTACAAGCAAAGTTCAGATTGTCTGTGCTGCCTCTTATGTACTCGAAAGTTTACTCGTAGAAGCATTAATTTTAGCAAGAAGTACCTCCAACCGAACACCATTTACCAGTCTGCAATGTAGAATTTTGGCGAGCTACAGGACCAAGATGAGCCAGTAAACTAGTTGGATGAAAGTAGTGGCCAAGTTGCTCAAACCTCCCTCGGCATGAGGCCACTATTTGAGGATAAACCTACAAGCAAAGTTCAGATTGTCTGTGCTGCCTCTTATGTACTCGAAAGTTTACTCGTAGAAGCATTAATTTTAGCAAGAAGTACCTCCGACTGAACACCATTTACCAGTCTGCAATGTAGAATTTTGGCGAGTTACAGGACCAAGATGAGCCAGTAAACTAGTTGGATGAAAGTAGTGGCCAAGTTGCTCAAACCTCCCTCGGCACAAGGCCACTATTTGAGGATAAACCTACAAGCAAAGTTCAGATTGTCTGTGCTGCCTCTTATGTACTCGAAAGTTTACTCGTAGAAGCATTAATTTTAGCAGGAAGTACCTCCAACCGAACACCATTTACCAGTCTGCAATGTAGAATTTTGGCAAGCTATAGGACCAAGATGAGCCAGTAAACTAGTTGGATGAAAGTAGTGGCCAAGTTGCTCAAACCTCCCTCGGCACGAGGCCACTATTTGAGGATAAACCTACAAGCAAAGTTCAGATTGTCTGTGCTGCCTCTTATGTACTCGAAAGTTTACTCGTAGAAGCATTAATTTTAGCAAGAAGTACCTCCAACCGAACACCATTTACCAGTCTGCAATGTAGAATTTTGGCGAGCTACAGGACCAAGATGAGCCAGTAAACTAGTTGGATGAAAGTAGTGGCCAAGTTGCTCAAACCTCCCTCGGCATGAGGCCACTATTTGAGGATAAACCTACAAGCAAAGTTCAGATTGTCTGTGCTGCCTCTTATGTACTCGAAAGTTTACTCGTAGAAGCATTAATTTTAGCAAGAAGTACCTCCGACTGAACACCATTTACCAGTCTGCAATGTAGAATTTTGGCGAGTTACAGGACCAAGATGAGCCAGTAAACTAGTTGGATGAAAGTAGTGGCCAAGTTGCTCAAACCTCCCTCGGCACAAGGCCACTATTTGAGGATAAACCTACAAGCAAAGTTCAGATTGTCTGTGCTGCCTCTTATGTACTCGAAAGTTTACTCGTAGAAGCATTAATTTTAGCAGGAAGTACCTCCAACCGAACACCATTTACCAGTCTGCAATGTAGAATTTTGGCAAGCTATAGGACCAAGATGAGCCAGTAAACTAGTTGGATGAAAGTAGTGGCCAAGTTGCTCAAACCTCCCTCGGCACGAGGCCACTATTTGAGGATAAACCTACAAGCAAAGTTCAGATTGTCTGTGCTGCCTCTTATGTACTCGAAAGTTTACTCGTAGAAGCATTAATTTTAGCAAGAAGTACCTCCAACCGAACACCATTTACCAGTCTGCAATGTAGAATTTTGGCGAGCTACAGGACCAAGATGAGCCAGTAAACTAGTTGGATGAAAGTAGTGGCCAAGTTGCTCAAACCTCCCTCGGCATGAGGCCACTATTTGAGGATAAACCTACAAGCAAAGTTCAGATTGTCTGTGCTGCCTCTTATGTACTCGAAAGTTTACTCGTAGAAGCATTAATTTTAGCAAGAAGTACCTCCGACTGAACACCATTTACCAGTCTGCAATGTAGAATTTTGGCGAGTTACAGGACCAAGATGAGCCAGTAAACTAGTTGGATGAAAGTAGTGGCCAAGTTGCTCAAACCTCCCTCGGCACAAGGCCACTATTTGAGGATAAACCTACAAGCAAAGTTCAGATTGTCTGTGCTGCCTCTTATGTACTCGAAAGTTTACTCGTAGAAGCATTAATTTTAGCAGGAAGTACCTCCAACCGAACACCATTTACCAGTCTGCAATGTAGAATTTTGGCAAGCTATAGGACCAAGATGAGCCAGTAAACTAGTTGGATGAAAGTAGTGGCCAAGTTGCTCAAACCTCCCTCGGCACGAGGCCACTATTTGAGGATAAACCTACAAGCAAAGTTCAGATTGTCTGTGCTGCCTCTTATGTACTCAAAAGTTTACTCGTAGAAGCATTAATTTTAGCAAGAAGTACCTCCGACTGAACACCATTTACCAGTCTGCAATGTAGAATTTTGGCGAGTTACAGGACCAAGATGAGCCTGTAAACTAGTTGGATGAAAGTAGTGGCCAAGTTGCACAAACCTCCCTCGGCACGAGGCCACTATTTGAGGATAAACCTACAAGCAAAGTTTAGATTGTCTGTGCTGCCTCTTATGTACTCGAAAGTTTACTCGTACAAGCATTAATTTTAGCAAGAAGTACCTCCGACTGAACACCATTTACCAGTCTGTACCCTAGGTAATTAAAGTTCGTCCATGGATCATATTGGCTATGATCTCAATCATTTGGATGCATAAACATACTGAACATGTGTATATCAGAATCTTTTTGTGAACTATCTATGAATATTGTTGTGTGATCTATCAATCATTTGGATCCATAGACATGCTGAACTTGTGTATATATGAATCTTTTGAGTTGTTGATAGTGAATGTTGGCTATGAATATGAACGTGTCCTGTGAACCTGAGTTTGATATGAATGTTTACCTTTTCTGTTGTGCTTGTGTGTTAACTTGTTAGTATGCCTACTGTGGGGTATGTGACGTGTGGGTGTCAACGACACACCTTCTTCCCGAGAGGAATTGCACCTGCTTTGTTAGGGTAGCAACGACGCATCAGCTCTTTTTAATCTTTTTGCTCTGTCTTACCCCCTCCCCCGCTCAACCCCTGCCGTAATGTTTTCGGCCTCAAAACAAACATAGTACTGCGTTGTTTTTGGGGCTTGATGAAAAATCAAGTGCTGGTTTCTGTAGGTTGGCCCGCCCAGCAAATGGGTTGCTGGTCCACCACGGACTAGGAGGCTAAAAATACAAGTTGCATGGTGCAGAGGCAAGTAAAAAAACGCCATCGAGAGCCATCCACTGAAGAAAAAAAATCTCTCCTGATGTGCTTCTTCAGTCGTGCCGCCGGCCCCCTCTATAATCCAGTTCGCTCGGGGATCTGGTATCATTTTTTTTCAGAGGGCGAACAAGTATCAGCTAGGCCTAGGTTTTGTATTTTAACATGTGTAGCCCACGACATACGGGTGACAGTGGTTTCAACTTATTTTTTGAGGTTCATACCGGCCTATGGGCTTTTTCTTAAAGATCGGCAGCCCAATGTATTTTTTAACCACATTATATATATTTATATTATTACTATTATTGTATATTTTATAGAGACTTATATATACATTATGAAAACATCCCACGTGTTATTAACTTATACAAGTAAATGTTTCACAGAAGTTGGCAAGGAAAATCCTGGTTGTTTTTGACTCATAGGCAAGGAAAATCCTTGTGATTGCGTACAAAAGCTTGCGAAGATTTTAAGGACCAATGTAATAATAACGTGCTCATTTTTATTTTGAGAAATAACTCGCTAATTTGTTAATTATGTATATAAAAAATGTGCCTCTCTGGTTTATTTTTGATATTAATTGCTCCTTCTAACATAACATTATATATAACGAGCCCAGCTAATTCGTGTATTTGAAGGAAGGGCAAATGGGCTGGGATTTCTTAGATAATATAAATAGGCCTTATTGACGCAAAATTATTTGTTCACCCAGCCCAGCAAATGGACTGTACATTCTAGAAAACATGGGTTAAATATATGCCACATTTTTGCAGGCTGACATGTGGGCCAATAGGTCGAAGCCTATGCAGGGCGTTATCAACTTGGTCGGTATGCACCTTCAATCTCTCGTCTTCTTCCTCCAGCGTCGTCGGGACCACCTGGTCCGGCCTCCGGCGGCTAGCGGCTCTGCTTAGCACGCATCGCTGCGAAGCGCTACCCCATCGCCGGCCAGGCTATCCCTCCACCCCTCCACACCTCCTGTTATTCTCCACCGACTGCAGCCCCACGCCGCACCAGAACCAGTTATAACCCTTCTCCTCCACTCAATCTGCGACTCCACTGCCGCGTCTTCCCATCTCCGAGTCGTTCCCGTCCGGGGCCTCACCATCGTCCACCGCCTCGCTGAGCTCGGTGCGGCATGGTCAACAAACGAGAGTCATCGGAAGAGGACTGTACGTGGAGAGCCTGAGGGCTGGGACCCACGAGGTCCATGGTCGCACGCAAGGAAATTCCTCCTTATTGAGATGAAAAAATGTTTCCTCCACCTGACAGCTGGGACCCACCGACTGTATCTTCGCACGGAAGGAAGTGCCTCCTTGTTATGCGAAAAAAATTATTCCTCCCGTTGACAGCTGGGACCCGTCAGATTTGGTAGCTGACTTCTGGGCCTACTAAGCGGATGTGTACGCAGGGCTTTGTCAACTTAATCAACAAATGATTCTAGCAGCTGGACTGTTGGATGTTAACCCAACAGCCGTGCTCCTTCTTCAACCTCTGTTCTTGCTCCTGTCTCCCGTGGGGGCCACCGCGGCTGTGCTGCCGCACACCCAAACCAGTCAAGTTTCCCACTCCTCTCCATCTGCGACTCCACTGCCCCGTCTTCCCCATCTCCGGGTCGTTCCAGTCTAGGGCCTCGCCGTCGTCCACCGGCCTTTGGTACGCTTGGCACGGTATGGTCAACGTGGTCAGCAACCGAGAGTCATCAGAACATGACTGTACGTGACAGGCTGACAGTGGGGACGCACCACACCCATGGACGCATGCATGCAACGGAACACGGCGTGGTCAAAGTGGTCAAGGAATGACTTCCATCGGAAGTGTACTGTACGTGGAGAGGCTGACAGCTGGGTCCACAGCCGCAGCAAAGAAGTGCCTCCTTATTACGCGGAAAATAATGATTCCTCCACCTAACAGCAGGGACCCATCGGACGGGCCACCGTATTTTGCGAAAAGAGTTTCCCCCTGACAGCTGGGACCCACCGGACGGGTCACCGTATTTCATGAAAAAAACGTTCCCCCCGCTGTCAGCTCGGACCCACCGGATGTGCCTCCTTATTACGCACAAAAAAATGAATACTCCCCCTGCTAGTTGGGACCCACCTTGGTGGGTGGCTGACTTGTGGGCCTACTAAGTTGACGGGGACGGAGTGCTTTGTCAACTTAGTCAATATGAATGATTCTAGCTCCAGTGACCGTACGATGTCCATCCAACGGCCGTAGTGCTTCTTCAACCTCTGGTCTTGTTGCTCCAGCCGCCCAAAGCAGCGCCGGTCGTGCCGCATGCTCCTATCTCCTGTGGCCGGCTATGCTGCCGTGGAGGCCTCACCGCCCCCTACTGTTCCCACCGCTGGCCAGGCCATCCCTCTACTCACTCACACCCCCTGTTATTCTGCGGCGATGGCAGCCTCACACCGCAGCGAACCAGTGAACCTTCGTACTCCTCTACGCGTGGGCATCCACTGCCGCGTCTTCCCCGGCTCCGCGTCGTCCCCTTCCTAGGCCTCACCGTCGTCCACCGCCCTGGTGCTCTCGGCACGGCGTGGTCAACGTGGTCAAGGAACGACTTCCATCGGACGTGGAGTGTACGTGGAGAGGCTGACAGCTAGGTCCACGGCCACAACAAGGAAGTGCCTCCTTATTATGCGCAAAATAATTATTCCTCCACCTGACAGCGGGGACCCACCGGACGGGCCACCGTATTTCGCCAAAAAACGTTTCCCCCTGACTGCTAGGACCCACCAGCTACATCTTCGCACGCAAGGAAGTGCGTCCGGGCAAAAAAAAATGATTCGCCCCCTGACTGCTGGGACCCACCAGCTACATCTTCGCAGGCAAGGAAGTGCCCGACAGTCGGGACCCACCTGGTCGATGCGTACGTAGCGTTGTCATTCTGGTCGTGAATGTGTACGTACACACTGGTCGATGTAGAGGCGCGCACGTGTCGTAGTAGAGGCGCGCACGTAGCATGTACACGTACGTACAGCGGCCAGTGTGCAAGAAAGAAAATACGACCACGTACATACATATGGGCAGGGTCTTGAATGCCTACTCGCGCATACGTACGGCCAGGGCTCGTGTACATGGCTGGGTCGGAACGGAGAAACATCGTCGTCATCGTTTTCATGGGGAGTTAACCGGCTGGGTCAGAACGGAATGCGTCGTCGTGTTCATCGGGAGGGCTTGGACGGAACAAACAATGGAAACGAGGCCTGGCGTACCGCAGAAAGGAGGAAACGGCCTTGTGTTCGACCGGCCACGTTCGAAATGGGATCCTGTTCATCGGGAGGGGTCTGGCGTACCGCAAAACGGAGGAAACGGACCTGCTACGGTCGAAACGGGGGTCCTGTTGATTGGGAGGGGTGTGGCGTACCGCAAAACGGAGGAAACAGACTTGTGTTGGAGCGCTACGGTCGAAACGGGGGTCCTATTCATCGGGAGGGGTGTGGCGTACCGCAAAACGGGACTCCACGGGATACTGTTCATCTCCACCGTCGACCCCCTCCAGCCTCCACGGGCTACTGTTCATCCACCGTCGACCTCCTCCAGCCTCCACCTGCGACTGTTCATCCACGGGCTCCTGTTCATCCAGCCTCCACCGCGCGCTACTCCACCGGCTACTGTTCAACCAGCCTTCTCCACGGGCTCCTGTTCAACCACCCCTCCACGGGCTATTGTTCATCCAGCCCTCCACCGTCTACTGTTCATCCTGCCCTCCACGGGGTGGTCCTGTTCATCCTGCCCTCCACGGGGTCCTGTTCATCCAGCCCCAACCGGCTCGAACGATCGGGGTCCTGTTCATCCACCCCCACCGGGAACTGTTCATCCAAACCCCCCAGCAACGCTCACTGTTCATCCAGAGGCAATGCCACGGGGTCCTGTTCATCCACCCCCACCAGGAACTGTTCATCCAAACCCCAGCACTGCTCAGTGTTCATCTAGAGGCAGCATCGACCGGCTTCAGTTAGCAGCAGTAGCGAAGGAATCACTTGATCGGGTTCAGTTAACAGCCATCGATCGATCGCTCGGGTTCAGTAACGCGTAGCCTGCAGTGCAATCGCTCGGGTTCAGTTAGAGCCCAACGCCTCGCTCGGGTTCAGTTAGAGCCCAACGCCTCGCACCCACGCGCGTGCGTGTACGAGAGAAAGGCGCATCGCTCGGCCCCGACCACCCACCCTAACCGGGAACACCCCGATATTTTCCTCGCCCTCGCTTCTACCGGGAACAGCCCCGACGTCGCCACTCCCTCCGATGGGGCGCTTCGGCGGCATCCTCATACACTGACGGCTTTGAGGACTGAGAGCGGCGTCGAGGATGCAAGTGGAGAGAGAGGATTGTGTGTGTAGCGAGGATGGGGGGTGCAGCCGCTCGGGCGCACCATTAATATGGAGTAGTGGGAGTTGTGGGAGAGAGGCGGGTGGCGGTCAAACCGATGGCTCGCCTCCCGATGAGCCTGCGCACCGGACTGCTGGCATGCCTACCAAAGTTTCACATAGCTACTCGCATGCCTCCCGATGACACTGCGCAGCGAGCACGCCTTCGTCAATTCACACACCTGCACGCACGCCTCCCCGTCTGCCTGCACGGCGGACTGCTCGCATGCATCCCGTCAACTCACGCCCGCTCGCACGCCACACGGGCCGCGTGGCGATACGTATATTGTTTTTCTATTTGGATGATTAATGCTGCCACTTTATTGCTTAACCGAAGCATGGCACGTATCCATTGTTGGTCTAACGCTCATGGTTCGAATAAATAATCCGTTTGGGATATTGGTTCCCAATTATTAATAATCTCCCGTCTGTAATTAGATAAAGATTACATCAAAACTGGTCTCAAATTTGACCCAAAAAAGTACAATGCCACTTTGTATTGGTATCCATATGACAACACGATAAGTTTCATGAACTTCAAATAAGTTTTGGATGTACTAGAATTTAAAAATCAAGGTTCTCAATGTTTGAAATTTGTTGCACGGGGAGTAAACATGCACCCAGTGAGACACATGTGTTTTTGCAATCCATTTAGGTGCACTGTTACGTGTGCATGTAGCTCAAATTTGATTTTTGCAGATTATACCCATAGAAAATCAATCAATCGATGTACTAAAACGTCTTAATGATCTCTGTGATTTTTTTGAAATTAAAACGTCCCTCCTTTGGTAACATGTATGTTCACCGCGGGATAATTAATTTAACATGCATCGTAGTTGCGGTGGATTCACGGTGTGTGTGTGGGTGTGTGCGTCTAGGGGTGGTGGGTGGCTCGCAGTACACTACGAGTTGTGAGCCACCGTGTGGGTTGGCTGTTTTGTTAGGTAGGCTGGTGCCACATCAGAGTCATGAAATCGTTATTTAAAACATTACACGACCCTTTCATGCATAAATGTTTTGGACACATGCAGTCGATGGTTCTCCTACACGACACTCGATACTCGCGTGTGACGCTTTCTGTGGGCCCGCGAGGTCGTCGTTCATCACTTTGACAAACAGCCGGCAGTGAGGTTAATTTGACCAGCAAGGTAGAATATTTTTTGTTTGTGTTATGGTGGTATATAGTACGCGTCGAAGAGGTGGGAGGGTACTAGCATATATACTATACGTATGCGTCCGTGAACAAGTATACCTCACTCAGTGTCGGGACTTTTTGCTTACCGAGGCACGTGCCACATCAAAATTGTGAAATTGGTTATTCAAACATCACACAACACCTTTTTGGGCCACATGCATATATATCCTAGCTAGGACACTCACGTGTGATGCTTCCATCTGTGGGCCCACGAGGCCATCGTCGATGCATGCATGCATGCATCACTTTGACCTACATCGGGAGAGGTTAATTAATTTCACCATCGATGAGGATTCTTTTGGGTTGTACATATATTACGGTAGGAGCATATAGTATGCGGTGAAGAGGGGGGAAGGGGACCATCATATGTAGTACGCTTGATATGAACCTCGCTCTGTGTGGGTGCATGGTTTACGATTTTTTAGGCATGTGGCACATCAAAGTTGTGCATTTTGGGTATTCAACATATATATGTTTGGCCCACATGCAAAGCGGTGGTGGTTGTCCTTTCGCACCCACTTAAGCGATTATCAGCGATATCGATGCTTTCCATCTGTGGGCCCGCTTGGTCCATCACTTCTTTTTGCCTGACAACAAGAGAGGTTAATTTGACTTAGGAGGGGATTATTATTTTTGCTCTAGGATGACATGCATGATACACTTTGAGCACAGACACATGCATGTGTACGCATGAATCCCTCCCATCGAGTTGAAGTGGCTAGTACAACGACACCATCATGAACCGATCTCGCTCTATGTGGGGAGCTAGTGTATGATTTTTGACACACGCGCCAGATCAATGTTGTGTATTCAAACATGCATGCACGCATCACCTCCATACATATGCATGTAGTGGTTGCCTTCGAACGATACACTCCCTCGCGTGGTTATCGGCGACAAGCCTATATATTCGTGGGCCCGCGTGGACATCCATGATCACCTTGACCAACAACAAGATAGGTTACCATGGCGGATTCTTCATTTGGTTCGTGTTATTGTAGTATAGGTCATGGTGAGATTCAGACCTAATTAAGTTTGAGCGCATATACTATGCACGCATGCATGCATATATGAAGCCCCGTCGTTGGCTTGAAGTGTGGTGTAACATACATATGCATCGTCAACCTAACCCTCACTCAGTGTGGGGATTTCTAGTTTGAAATCACGGTGCCACATCAAAGTTGTTCCATTGTTACTAAAAAGCACACCTCTTCATACATATGTTTGGGCCACACGCATGCAGTGGTTGTCTTCGGGGACTAGCTACTTGTGTGATTATTGGCGAGCTAGCCCATCCCCGGGGTCGCATGGATGGCCATCACTTTGACCAACAACAAGAGAGAGGTTGTACGACCAAGGTGGATTATTCTTGGTCTGTTTTACGATCCATCTTGGTGAGATATATGCCTCTCTAGCCCGCCGACTGAAAGTGTGTGTGTGTGGGGGGGGGGGGGTTGCTACATCGCACTTTGCTAGGTGAACCTCGGTTGGGGGGGTAGTATGTGCATTCATAGCTTAGGATTCCCTTCGTGCCGACACGAGGGAGGAGTGGCTGCTAGCTACTTCGCACTTTGCTAGGGTGAACCTCGGTTGGGGGGGGAGGGCATGCATTCATAGCTTAGCTACGATTCCCTTCGTGCCGACACGAGGGAGGGGGTCTGCTAGCTACTTCGCACTTTGCTAGGTGAACCTCGGTTGGGGGGCATGCATTCATAGCTTAGGAATCCCTTTGTGCCGACACGAGGGAGGGGGGCTGCTAGCTCTACTTCACACTTTGCTAGGTGAACCTCGGTTGGGGGCATGCATTCATAGCTTAGGATTCCCTTCGTGCCGACACGAGGGAGGGGGGCTGCTAGCTACTTCGCACTTTGCTATGGTGAACCTCGGTTGGGGGGCATGCATTCATAGCTTAGGATTCCCTTCGTGCCGACACGAGGGAGGAGGGGGGCTGCTAGCTACTTTGCACTTTGATAGGTGAACCTCGGTTGAGGGGGAGGGGGCATGCATTCATGGCTTAGGATTCCCTTCGTGCCGACACGAGGGGGGTGGGTGGGGGCAAGCTATACCGTGTGCTTTGCGAGAGAGGTGCCACATCTAAGTTGCATTTGGTATTTCAAAATCAAACCACCCTTTTGATACATAAATTTGGTCCACATGCAAGTGTGTTCGTGTTCTGACCCTCTCCCGCGTCACTTTTCGCCAAATTTATGAACATTAGACAAGTCGGATGACCCAACAGACACGATTCACTCAAACTAACCATGTGACACGCCGGTACACCTGTCATGCACACATCCGCACAGTACATTGGGCTCCACAAGGCTCCCCCTCTAAAAAATATCTGCCCGCCTCGAGGGTTTTTCTGTTTCATAACACACTGTTGTTATCTCCGGACAGTGTGCGATGTTTCTTGTCCCCAATCCCGCGTGCATCCCTAGAAAATATCTGCCCGCCTCGAGGGTTTTTCTGTTTCATAACACACGGTTGTTATCTCCAGACCGTGTGCGATGCACTATCATCAAAATTTTCAATAGCCCGGCATTTCACTCCCGCCTTTGACTCCTGCATAGTAAAATTTTCAGTACCCGCGTCATTTCCTCAAACACCCCACGCCCCACACACACACACCAAAACCTCATCGGGCATGCGCGCGCGCGCGCACACACACACACACCCTCCCTCGCTCAAAACCCTAGCAAAGTCCCCCTGCCACCGCCGCCGCAAGGCCTCCATTGTCAACATCTGCCGGTTTGCCCGTGCAGCTTACCCACCGGTCTCCATACCCAGGCCGCCCTGAGTTTCTTAGATGACGCCTGCCAAATGCCCCCTTTCCCACAGATCCCCATCCCCATCCCCATCCCCCACTCTAGAGCGTCGCAGCCTAAGCCCGGCTACGCTTCCCGTGGAGCTCGAGGAGCGACTGGCCCAAAAGAGGTGTATAGCTGTCTCTTCGCCCAACGTCGCTGAGGAAGCTGACGAACATTACTGGCGGCAGGCACTCAAGCAACGGGCTAGAGTATGCGGGCATGTCTCGTCCGCCGGCTACGACATCGAGGTCATCGACAGCGATACCCTGAGGCGGGCTGTGTCACGGGTTAAGTGGCCCACCCCAACCCCTCGGGTTCAACCACCGTCGATCTCATCCATGGCCCCGCCGCTGATCTCCTCTGGCTCGCTGTTAACAATTTGCCATTCTACATCGCCATCGAGCCCCTTTTGTCATTTCTGAAGGACACGTTCTGCAACACTGGCTTGGGATCAACAGCTTCCAAGTCAGACCTCATCGACAGCGACCACGAGGAGGGCACCCTCTTCGGCTCTTCCAAGGGGAAAGAGCCCATCCTGTCGGTTTTCGGGTTCCGGCAAAACCCTTAAGGTTCGAAAACTGGGGTGCGCACGAAGATCTCTCCGTTCCCTAGCTTACTCACTCACCACGATCTTGAGGCTCAGCACGTCGAACTCGAAGAACAAGGGACACAGGGTTTATACTGGTTCGGGCCATCGATGTGGAGTAATACCCTACTCCAGTGTGGTGTGGTGGATTGCCTCGTAGGCTGAGGATGAACAAGTACAAGGGAAGAACAGCCTCCTGAGGAGAGGTATTCTTGAGCTCGGTGAGCTTGTGTGGTTGATGGTGATCTGAATCCTCCATCCCTTACTAAGGTGGTGCTAGTCCTATTTATAGAGGCCCGGGTCCTCTCCCCAAATGTTAGGCGGGAAGGGATCCCACAACGGCCAATTTGAAGGGGGACAGGTAGTACAAGTTATCCTGACAAAAGGTGGTCTTCGCCTGCCAAAGGCTCTGGTGGTGACGCCGTCGTGGGCTCCGCGATGACCTCCATCCTACTATCCTGCTGGTCTTGGTCTCATTGCACCGATATGGGAACCTTTGTCTGATGCCTCAGGACTCCTCGCCTGCGCTTGCCCCTTTAGCACCAAAGAAGCAACGGGTACTCTGCGCCTGCTGGTGCCCGCCTGGCGCCCGCCTGGCCTTGGCTGTCATAGCTCACGTCACGGGAACCTCACGAGTTGCCCCTCGCCTTGATCTCTCCGCCCCTCGCGAGCCAGCTGAAAGGATCGAGAAGAGGTGTCTAGAGGGGGGGGGGGTGAATAGACTCTAATCAAGAAAAGTTGCAGTTTTTAATTTCCTTAAGTTGATGTGGAGTTTTGGCACAAGTTTAAACATTCACAATACATATCAAGCAAGCATGACAAGAGTATATGAGCAGCGGAAAGTAAAGCATGCAAGTTGCAAGAATGTAAAGTGGAGGGATTGGAGTGTGCAAACGCAATTTGGAGACACGGAGATTTTTTATCCATGGTTCCGATAGGTGGTGCTATCGTACATCCACGTTGATGGAGACTTCAACCCATGAAGGGTAACGGTTGCGCGAGTCCATGGAGGGCTCCACCCACGAAGGGTCCACGAAGAAGCAACCTTGTCTATCCCACCATGGCCGTCGCCCATGAAGGACATGCCTCACTAGGGTAGATCTTCATGAAGTAGGCGATCTCCTTGCCCTTACAAACTCCTTGGTTCAACTCCACAATCTTGACGGAGGCTGCCAAGTGACACCTAGCCAATCTAGGAGACACCACTCTCCAAGAGGTAACAAATGGTGTGTTGATGATGAACTCCTTGCTCTTGTGCTTCAAATGATAGTCTCCCCAACACTCAACTCTCTCTCACAAGATTTGGATTTGGTGGAAAGAATATTTGAGTGGAAAGCAACTTGGGGAAGGCTAGAAATCAAGATTTATGTGGTTGGAATGGAATATCTTGACCTCAACACAAGTGTAGGTGGTTCTCTCTCAGAAAATGTATGTTGGAAGTGTAGGCATGTTCTGATGGCTCTCTCCACGAATGAAGAGTGGGTGGAGGGGTATATATAGCCTCCACACAAAATCTAACCGTTACACACAAATCACCAAACTCGGTGGGACCGATTCAGAGAACTCGGTCAGACCGATTTAGTTCATAATGTGACCGCTAGGCATTTCGGTGGGACCGATATAATCAACTCGGTGGGACCGATGTGCTAGGGTTAGGGTAAAACCTCATCCCGGTTTGACCGATTACACAAACTCGGTGGGACCGATTTGGGTAATAAGCAAAATGGAGAGTTGGCCAAGCAAACTCGGTGGAACCGATTGCATACCTCGGTGGGACCGAAATTATTGCAATAGGCAACAGAGAGTTTGCAAGCCCATCTCGGTGAGACCGAATTGACTAGGGTTTCTGGCAGTGGCTATGTCAACTGAACTCGGTGGCGCCGGATAGAAAGTTTCGGTGGGGCCGAGTTTGACTTTTGGTTTGGGACATATGTGGATGTGAGAGAGTGGTTGTGGGCTTTGGAGCATATCACTAAGCACTTTGAGCAAGCAAGCCATTAAGCAACACCTCATCCCCTCTTAATAGTATTGGCTTTCCTGTGGACTCAATGTGATCTTGGATCACTAAAATAGAAAATGTAGAGTCCTGAGCTTTGAGCTTGAGCCAATCCTTTGTCCTCAGCATTTTGAAGGGGTTCCACATCCTCTAGTCCATGCCACTCCATTGTTGAACTTATCTGAAACATTCTAGGTAGAAGCATTAGTCCAACAAGAGATATGTTGACATTAATTACCAAAATCACCCAGGGAGCACTTGTGCTTTCAATCTCCCCCTTTTTGGTAATAGATGACAACATACATCATAGCTTTAGATAAGGATATAGAGAATAACAAGTAAAGCTTTGGAAAGACATGTAACATGCATAGGCTCCCCCTACATGTGTGCAATCATGTAAATATGGAACATAGGAGCATGTGAATGCATAAGCATGACAGAGTAAGCAATGTGTTACATGTATCTTGGCTATATGCATCAGAGCAAATGATGTGAGTATAGGAAATGTACCTTCATGCTCATGAGTCCTTCTTGCAAACAATATGTACATGAGCAAGAAATCCTCATGCACATGACTGTGATGCATATACTTACCTTGTGGTCTTGAGTTGGCTTAGGAAGGAATGAACCTGAGTAAACAAGGTTAGATAACACAGATACATCTACTAGCCAGAGCAAACAAAAGAAACCACAAGAGTACCAAGACTGGGATGACATGTAGAGAGTGAGTACTGAGTACTCTATTGGATATAGACATGTCCCCAAAGGTAAAGATATGTAATGAATTCAAGGATTTCCTTCCCTTAGATGTCTTGCTCCCCCTGAATCTTGCATGGGATACTGGGAGAAGATAGGGAACAGAAAATTAGAGCAAAGAAAAGAAACAGAGCTAATGCAAACAATCATATATGAACATGTCTTTTCCCCTCTTAAAGACATGTGACTTCTCTCCTCTTGAACACCAAGCATCTGGGGTTTCTTACACTCTCCTCCCGAGTATTCTCCCCCCTATAGAAATTGTCTTTTCTGCAGTGAAATTGGTAGCTCCGAGTTGTGTGCTTCGGTTGCACCGAACGGATTCGGTTGGACCGGAAGAAACAAATCGGTGTGACCGAGTTCATCACAGTGAAAACACTTGTCACCTCAGCTCACTAGGCAAGTAAGATCTCACAAGGATTTGGAAGGAATTAGCTGGAAGATTTGCAATGAATTGGATGCAGGGAATGCAGAACAGAAAAGAAATCTAGATGTAGTTTTTTTGAAAGGGGAAACAAATATGCATGAGACAAATGCAAGAGCACGGAGAAACACAAGAGAACTTCATCTAGAATTGGTCGGCGACAAAGTCACCTATGTTAGAGTATATTGACTTAGGAGTCAAGTGAGGGCACTTGATCATAGGTCATACTCATCGTTTAGGCTCAAAATGGGGTTACCATTTTCGTTTAAGCATCTTGATGTATTCACATCTTGTTGAGTTGCTTTGACCATGACTTGGAGTAAAGCTTCTCTAAGATGGAATAACATACCTTGGGTGGTGGTGTTGATCTTGATCATGTAGTTGAACTTGTGTGGGTTGCTCAAGGTTGATGTAGCTCATCAAGAGTTGGGAGCACCACTTGGAATTTGAGTTCATCTACCTACATGGGTTAGTCTTGCAAGGAAGAGCACTTGTGTATCCAAAATGACAATCATAACTTAATATAGAATTTGTCAAAGGATATGTTTGAAGGGTTTCGTGCTTCCTTGTCTTCAACCACCATTGTGTAGAGACTTGGTGATGTAGAAATTGCTCAAGATGTGAGTGGGTTGCAATCTCATAGATTTAGATTCATCCAAGTACCTACAAGGATTAGATAGCATGCAAGGGTGCAAATATATCCATGACATATAAATAGCAACATGAAAGAAATATCAAGGATTAGTCAGGGGCTCATGCCTTGCATGTATCCAAATGGAGTCCCTACTCCAAGTTTGAAGCATCAATGATGTTCAATTCTCCTCTCAAATGGCAAAAGACTTTCTCATCAAGCAGTTTGGTGAATATATCGAATATGCTTAAGATCAATGTCACCTTTAGCAACGTGATCTCGAATGAAGTGATGACGAACTTCAATGTGCTTAGTTCGAGAATGTTGCACAGGATTGTGAGCAATCTTGATAGAACTTTCATTGTCACAAAGCAATGGAAAATGTTTCACATATATCCCATAGTCTTTAAGAGTTTGGGTCATCCAAAGTAATTGAGCACAACATGAACCAGCGGCAATGTATTCCGCTTCTGTGGTGGATAAGGATACTGAGTTTTGTTTCCTGGAGGACCAAGACACAAGAGATCTACCAAGAAATTGAAAAGTACCCGAAGTGGACTTTCTATCAACCTTGTCTCCGGCATAGTCTGAATCGGAGTAGCCGACAAGATCGAAAGAAGACCTCTTAGGATACCAAATGCCAAAATTTGGTGTGTGTATTAAGTATCTTACTATCCTTTTCACGGCCTTAAGATGACACTCTTTAGGGGCCGCTTGATATCGTGCACACATGCACACACTTAGCATAATATCGGGATGGGAGGCACATAGATATAACAATGAACCAATCATAGAGCGGTAAACTTTTTGATCAACCGGTTCACCGTCCTTAGTCAAGTCAAGATGTCCACTAGTAGGCATGGGTGTATTCATACCTTTGCATTCTTGCATATTGGACTTCTTGAATAAGTCCTTGGTGTACTTTGTTTGAGAAACAAAGGTACCTTCCTTAGTTTGCTAGATTTGCAAACCATGAAAGAATTTGAGTTCACTCATCATAGACATCTCAAACTTCTCCGACATTAGCTTTCCAAACTTCTCACTAAAATGAGGGTTAGTCGAACCAAATATAATATCATCAACATAAATTTGGCACACAAATAGTTCTCCATTAACCCTTTTTGTAAAAAGAGTAGAATCTAATTTTCCAATTTCAAAGCCTTTTTCAATAAGGAACTTGGTCAAGCATTTATACCACGCTCTAGGAGCTTGTTTAAGACAATAAAGAGCTTTGTGAAGTTTGTAAACATGATTTGGTTTCTTAGGATTGACAAAGCCGGGAGGTTGTTTAACATAAACTTCCTCCTCAATTTCACCATTTAGAAAAGCACTTTTAATGTCCATTTGGTACAAGGTGATATCATGGTGATTAGCATAAGAAAGTAAGATGCGGATGGACTCAAGTCTAGCAACGGGAGCATATGTCTCACCATAGTCCATACCTTCGAATTAAGTGTAGCCTTGGGCAACTAGACGTGCTTTGTTGCGGACGACTTGACCATCTTCATCTTGCTTGTTGCGAAACACCCATTTGGTACCAATGATGTTGTGGTTGTTGTCGGGCTTCTCGACCAATGTCCACACTTGGTTTCTCTCAAAGTTGTGTAGCTCTTCATGCATTGCGTTTATCCAATCCGAATCTTCCAAAGCTTCTTCAACCTTCATAGGTTCAATGCTAGAGATGAATGAATAATGTTCACAAAAATTAGCCAAACGAGTTTTAGAATGAGTGATTCTCCCAGTTTGGATATCGTTGTAGATTTGCTCGACGGGATGGTCTTTGGCGACTCTTGCTCGAACACGTGAGAGCTTTTGCTTGGCTCGGGGGGGAACATCCTCCTCATCTTGTTCTCCTGCTTGGCCTTCTTGATTGTTGACGTTGTCATTCTCTTGTCATGGTGGAGAAGGAGGTTGTTGATGTTCATCTTGGTGTACTTCCTCATTTTCTTCATCTTGGTGTGTCCCACTTGTAGATGCTTCCGTATCAACTCTTGGTTGACCTTGTCGTGAGGTGGAGGCTTCTACTTGGACGGACGAGGTACTCTCCTTCACCTCCGTTGGACGAATCTTGCCAATAGACAAGTCTTGGATTGCTTCCGAAGGGTCTTTGTCTCCTACATCAATTGGCAATTGCTCTACTTGCGAGCCGTTAGATTCATCAAACTTCACATCTACTGTTTCTTCAACCTTTTGGGTGGAATTGTTGTAGACATGGTAAGTGTGAGAGCTTGAGCCATAACCAAGTAGGAAACCTTCATGAGATTTAGGAGCAAATTTAGAACGACGATGCTTATCAAGAATGTAGCACTTTGAGCCAAATACTCGAAAGTATCCAACTTGGGGTTTGTTACCGGTGAGGAGCTCGTATGCCGTCTTGCCGAGTAGCTTGTGAAGATACAAGCAATTTATTGCATGACAAGCTGTCTCAACCGCTTCCGCCCAAAAGTGTTTTGGAGTCTTGTACTCATCAAGCATCGTTCTTGCCATCTCAATAAGAGTTCGGTTCTTCCTCTCAACAACTCCATTTTGTTGAGGCGTGTACGTAGCCGAGAACTCATGTGAAATCCCTTCTTCGTCAAGAAAGGTATCCACATTTGCGTTCTTGAACTCCGTTCCGTTGTCGCTCCGAACCTTCTTGATCTTCACGTCAAATTGATTTTGGGCCTTCCTAGCGAAGTTTTAGAAGATCTTTTGGACCTGCGATTTATCATCAAGAAAGAACACCCACGTAAATCTTGAAAAATCTTCGACTATGACTAGACCAAATGAGTTACCACCGAGACTTGTAAGGATTGGGACCAAAGAGATCCATGTGAAGTAGCTCAAGCGGTCTTCTCGTGGTCATGATGTTCTTCACGGGGTGACTCCCTCCAACTTGTTTTCCTGCCTGACAAGCACCACAAAGTCTATCCTTGTCAAATATAACATCTTTTACTCCAAGGATATGATCACCTTTAATAAGCTTATCAAGATTTCGCATGCCCGCATGACCTAACCTTCTATGCCACAACCAGCCTCTAGAAGATTTAGCAATTAAGCAAGTTCTAGGTTGAGCCTTGATACGTCTCCAACGTATCTATAATTTTTGATTGCTCCATGCTATATTATCTTCTGTTTTGGACATTATTGGGCTTTATTATTCACTTTTATATTATTTTTGGGACTAACCTATTAACCGGAGGCCCAGCCCAGAATTGCTGTTTTTTTGCCTATTTCAGAGTTTCGCAGAAAAAGAATATCAAACGGAGTCCAAACGGAATGAAACCTTTGGGAACATGATTTTCAGAACGAACATGATCCAGGAGACTTGGACCCTACGTCAAGAAAGCTTCCAGGAGGCCACGAGGTAGGGGGCGCGCCTACCCCCCCAGGCGCGCCCTCCACCCTCGTGGGCCCCACGTTGCTCCACCGACGTACTCCTTCCTCCTATATATACCTACGTACCCCCAAACGATCAGATACGGAGCCAAAAACCTAATTCCACCGCTGCAACCTTCTGTACCCACGAGATCCCATCTTGGGGCCTGTTCCGGAGCTCCGCCGGAGGGGGCATCGATCACGGAGGGCTTCTACATCAACACCATAGCCTCTCCGATGAAGTGTGAGTAGTTTACCTCAGACCTTCGGGTCCATAGTTATTAGCTAGATGGCTTCTTCTCTCTTTTTGGATCTCAATACAATGTTCTCCCCCTCTCTTGTGGAGATCTATTCGATGTAATCTTCTTTTGCGGTGTGTTTGTTGAGACCGATGAATTGTGGGTTTATGATCAAGTTTATCTATGAACAGTATTTGAATCTTCTGAATTCTTTTATGTATGATTGGTTATCTTTTCAAGTCTCTTCGAATTATCAGTTGGGTTTGGCCTACTAGATTGATCTTTCTTGCAATGGGAGAAGTGCTTAGCTTTGGGTTCAATCTTGCGGTGTCCTTTCCCAGTGACAGTAGGGGCAGCAAGGCACGTATTGTATTGTTGTCATCGAGGATAACAAGATGGGGTTTTTATCATATTGCATTAATTTATCCCTCTACATCATGTCATCTTGCTTAAGGCGTTACTCTGTTCTTATGAACTTAATACTCTAGATGCATGCTGGATAGCGGTCGATGTGTGGAGTAATAGTAGTAGATGCAGGCAGGAGTCGGTCTACTTGTCTCGGACGTGATGCCTATATACATGATCATACCTAGATATTCTCATAATTATGCTCAATTCCTCAATAGTAATTTGTTCACCCACCGTAAAATACTTATGCTCTTGAGAGAACCCACTAGTGAAACCTATGGCCCCCGGGTCTATATTCATCATATTAATCTTCCAACACTTAGTTATTTCCGTTGCTTTTTACTTTGCTTTTATTTTACTTTGCATATTTATCATAAAAATACCAAAAATATTATCCTATCATATCTATCAGATCTCACTCTCGTAAGTGACCGTGTAGGGGTTGACAACCCCTTATCGCGTTGGTTGCGAGGATTTATTTGTTTGTGTAGGTGCGAGGGACTCGCGCGTAGCCTCCTACTGGATTGATACCTTGGTTCTCAAAAACTGAGGGAAATACTTACGCTACTTTGCTGCATCACCCTTTCCTCTTCAAGGGAAAACCAACGTAGTGCTCAAGAGGTAGCAAGAAGGATTTCTGGCACCGTTGCCGTGGAGGTCTACGCAAAAGTCAACATACCAAGTACCCATCACAAACCCTTATCTCCCGCATTACATTATTTGCCATTTGCCTCTCGTTTTCCTCTCCCCCACTTCACCCTTGCCGTTTTATTCGCCCTCTCTTTTCCGTTCGCCTTCCTCTTTCCTTTTTGCCCCTCGCTCTTTCTGACATTATGTCTGAATTTGGGGAAATTATTGTCGATATGGACAATAATAATATCATGGAAAATTCTAATGCTCCTGCTGAAGAACCCCCTACCTTGCATACAAAAAGATTTCGAATTGGTAGTGGTAATATTATTGGAAAAGGAGTTATTCAAGATATCTTTACTTGTGTCGGTGCTTTGCCTTCTATGGGTAGTTCCATTCTTCATAGAACTAGTAGTCTTGCGGACGCTATTGCCGTGCTTATAGTTGAACTTGAAAGGCAATTTATGCACTTGCACCCTTGCATACAAAGGATTTTCCTAGAATTTTCTAATATAGAGCATTCTTCTGTTAAGCGTGCCGCTACTATCTTTTTGGCTTATGAGTTCAGATTTATAATAAAAGAGGACAAAGAAATCTTTGCGCATTATAGGGTGGATGCTGGCCGTCCTCCCATAGAAGCTATCCTCTTTGATCAAGAAGAAATAATGTGTTTTCAATCTCTAGACTATGTTGCTTTCAATGAAAACCTTAGAATAAAGGTCCCTACCAATGTTCTAGTTGATAGAATTTCTGAACTTAATGATGATTTGGCTATTCGAAATAATGAGCTAGGATATTCTCTCGAGTATAGGCTCACAAAGTTCTGTCAAAAGAATGCTTATAATGATGAATTGGTTGTGCAATATGAAGGGCCGAAGGAGGAACCTATACCTCCTAAAATTGATCTTGGGGACTTTTGTCCCATTAAATTTAGCTCGTTTGATTAATTTTGCTTGCCTCAAAGGAAACTTTCTGCTGAATGCAGAGAATACGAAATGAGTTTTAATGATCTATCCTATTACTATGGCACTACCTAGATCTATCCTTGCTTTTATGCCTAGCTAGGGACGTTAAACGATAGCGCTTGTTGGGAGGCAACCCAATTTTATTTTTATTTTTTTTTCTTTTTGCTTCTGTTTAGGAATAAATATTTGATCTAGCCTCTGGTTAGATGTGTTTTTATGTTTCAATTAGTGTTTGTGCCAGGTTAAACCTATAGGATCTTCTTGGATGATAGTTATTTGATCTTGCTGTAATTTCCAGAAACTTTCTGTTCACAAAAATAATTGTTAAAAATCACCAGAACGTGATAAAATATTGATTCCAATTGCTGCTGATCAATAAACAAATTGTCTAGGTCTTCCTATTTGTGCTGATTTTTTGGAGTTCCAGAAGTTTGCGTTAGTTACAGATTACTACAGACTGTTCTGTTTTTGACAGATTCTGTTTTTCGTGTGTTGTTTGCTTATTTTGATGAATCTATGGCTAGTAAAATAGTTTATAAACCATAGAGAAGTTGGAATACAGTAGGTTTAACACCAATATAAATAAAGAATGAGTTCATTACAGTACCTTGAAGTGGTCTTTTGTTTTCTTTCGCTAACGGAGCTCACGAGATTTTCTGTTAAGTTTTGTGTTGTGAAGTTTTCAAGTTTTGGGTGAAAGATTTGATGGATTATGGAATAAGGAGTGGAAAGAGCCTAAGCTTGGGGATGCCCATGGCACCCCCAAGATAATCTAATGATACCAAAAAGCCAAAGCTTGGGGATGCCCCGGAAGGTATCCCCTCTTTCGTCTACTTCCATCGGTAACTTTACTTGGAGCTATATTTTTATTCACCACATGATATGTGTTTTGCTTGGAGCGTATTGTATGATTTGAGTCTTTTCTTTTTAGTTTACACAATCATCCTTGCTGTACACACCTTTTGAGAGAAACACAAATGATTCAGAAATTATTAGAATAATCTATGTGCTTCACTTATATCTTTTGAGTTATATAGTTTTGCTCTAGTACTTCACTTATATCTTTTAGAGCACGGTGGTGGATTTGTTGTATAGAAACTATTGATCTCTCATGCTTCACTTAGATTATTTTGAGAGTTTTAAATAGCATGGTAATTTGCTTAAATAATCCTAATATGCTAGGTATTCAAGATTAGTAAAAACTTTCTTATGAGTGTGTTGAATACTATGAGTTTGATGCTTGATAATTGTTTTGAGATATAAAGATGGTGATATTAGAGTCATGCTAGTTGAGTAGTTGTGAATTTGAGAGATACTTGTGTTAAAGTTTGTGATTCCCGTAGCATGCACGTATGGTGAACCGTTATGTGATGAAGTCGGAGCATAATTTATTTATTGATTGTCTTCCTTATGAGTGGCGGTCAGGGACGAGCGATGGTCTTTTCCTACCAATCTATCCCCCTAGGAGCATGCACGTAATACTTTGCTTTGATAACTTGTAGATTTTTGCAATAAGTATATGAGTTCTTTATGACTAATGTTGAGTCCATGGATACTTTCTTCCTTCCACCATTGCTAGCCTCTCTAATACCGCGCAATTTTCGCAGGTATCATACACCCACCATAAACCTTCCTCAAAACAGCCACCATACCTACCTATCATGGCATTTCCATAGCCATTCCGAGATATATTGCCATGCAACTTACCACCGTTCCATTTACTATGACACGCTCCATCATTGTCATATTGCTTTGCATGATCATGTAGTTGACATTGTATTTGTGGCAAAGCCACCGTTCATAATTCTTTCATACATGTCACTCTTGATTCATTGCATATCCCGGTACACCGCCGGAGGCATTCACATAGAGTCATATTTTGTTCTAAGTATTGAGTTGTAATTGCTGAAGTTGTAAGTAAATAAAAGTGTGATGATCATCATTTTTAGAGCATTGTCCCAAGTGAGGAAAGGATGATGGAGACTATGATTCCCCCACAAGTCGGGATGAGACTCCGGGCGAAAAAAAGAGGCCATAAAAAAGGCCCAAATAAAAGAATTATTATGAGAGAAAAAGAGAGAAGGGACAATGCTACTATCCTTTTACCGCACTTGTGCTTCAAAGTAGCATCATGATCTTCATGATAGAGAGTCTTCTATGATATCACTTTCATATACTAGTGGGAATTTTTCATTATAGAACTTGGCTTGTATATTCCAATGATGGGCTTCCTCAAAATGCCCTAGGTCTTCATGAGCAAGCGAGTTGGATGCACACCCACTTAGTTTATGTTGTTGAGCTTTCATATACTTATAGCTCTAGTGCATCCGTTGCATGGCAATCCCTACTCACTCACATTGATATCTATTTATGGGCACCTCCATAGCCCGTTGATACGCCTAGTTGATGTGAGACTATCTTCTCCTTTTTGTCTTCTCCACAACCACCATTCTATTCCACATATAGTGCTATGTCCATGGCTCACGCTCATGTATTGCGTGAAAATTGAAAAAGTTTGAGAACGTCAAAAGTATGAAACAATTGCTTGGCTTGTCATCGGGGTTGTGCATGATTTAAATATTTTGTGTGGTGAAGATAGAGCATAGCCAGACTATATGATTTTGTAGGGATAACTTTCTTTGGCCATGTTATTTTGAGAAGACATAATTGCTTAGTTATTATGCTTGAAGTATTATTATTTTTATGTCAATATTAAACTTTTGTCTTGAATCTTTCGGATCTGAATATTCATACCACAATTAAGAAGAATTACATTGAAATTATGCCTCGTAGCATTCCACGTCAAAAATTCTGTTTTTATCATTTACCTACTCGAGGACGAGCAGGAATTAAGCTTGGGGATGCTTGATACGTCTCCAACGTATCTATAATTTTTGATTGCTCCATGCTATATTATCTTTTGTTTTGGACATTATTGGGCTTTATTATTCACTTTTATATTATTTTTGGGACTAACCTATTAACAGGAGGCCCAGCCCAGAATTGCTGTTTTTTGCCTATTTCAGAGTTTCGCAGAAAAAGAATATCAAATGGAGTCCAATCGGAATGAAACCTTTGGGAACGTGATTTTCAGAACGAACATGATGCAGGAGACTTGGACCCTACGTCAAGGAAGCTTCCAGGAGGCCACGAGGTAGGGGGGCGCTCCTACCCCCCTAGGCGCTCCCTCCACCCTCGTGGGCCCCATGTTGCTCCACCGACGTACTCCTTCCTCCTATATATACCTACGTACCCCCAAACGATCAGATATGGAGCCAAAAACCTAATTCCACCGCCGCAACCTTCTGTACCCACGAGATCCCATCTTGGGGCCTGTTTCGGAGCTCCGCCGGAGGGGGCATCGATCACGAAGGGCTTCTACATCAACACCATAGCCTCTCCGATGAAGTGTGAGTAGTTTACCTCAGACCTTCGGGTCCATAGTTATTAGCTAGATGGCTTCTTCTCTCTTTTTGGGTCTCAATACAATGTTCTCCCCCTCTCTTGTGGAGATCTATTCGATGTAATCTTCTTTTGCGGTGTGTTTGTTGAGACTGATGAATTGTGGGTTTATGATCAAGTTTATCTATGAACAATATTTGAATCTTCTGAATTCTTTTATGTATGATTGGTTATCTTTGCAAGTCTCTTCGAATTATCAGTTTGGTTTGGCCTACTAGATTGATCTTTCTTGCAATGGGAGAAGTGCTTAGCTTTGGGTTCAATCTTGCGGTGTCCTTTCCCAGTGACAGTAGGGGCAGCAAGGCACGTATTGTATTGTTGCCATCGAGGATAACAAGATGGGTTTTTTTAATCATGTTGCATGAATTTATCCCTCTACATCATGTCATCTTGCTTAAGGCGTTACTCTGTTCTTATGAACTTAATACTCTAGATGCATGCTGGATAGCGGTCGATGTGTGGAGTAATAGTAGTATATGCAGGCAGGAGTTGGTCTACTTGTCTCGGACGTGATGCCTATATACATGATCATACATATATATTCTCATAATTATGCTCAATTGCTCAACAGTAATTTGTTCACCCACCGTAAAATACTTATGCTCTTGAGAGAAGCCACTAGTGAAACCTATGGCCCCCGGGTCTATATTCATCATATTAATCTTCCAACACTTAGTTATTTCCGTTGCTTTTTACTTTGCTTTTATTTTACTTTGCATCTTTATCATAAAAATACCAAAAATATTATCCTATCATATCTATCAGATCTCACTCTCGTAAGTGATCGTGCAGGGATTGACAACCCCTTATCGCGTTGGTTGCGAGGATTTATTTGTGTGTGTAGGTGCGAGGGACTCGCGCGTAGCCTCCTACTGGATTGATACCTTGGTTCTCAAAAACTGAGGGAAATACTTACGCTACTTTGCTGCATCACCCTTTCTTCTTCAAGGGAAAACCAACGCAGTGCTCAAGAGGTAGCAAGCCTTTTTAGTGAAATCAACAATGTAAAGATCACCTCTACGTATACCGGTAAAGACCATTTTATGATTGTCTCTTCGAAACACTTGGCAATCTACTTCAGTAAATAGGACATTGAAACCGAAATCAGCAAGTCTAGATACTGGAAGTAAATTGTACCCAAGAGATTCAACGAGCATGTCATTTTGTATGGGGCTATCATGTGAGATGGCCACCTTACCGAGGCCAACCACCTTACCCTTTGAGTTATCACCAAAGTGACATACTTTCGAGGGCCGTCGTTTTCAGCAAGCTCACGGAACATATCTTTGTCTCCGGTCATATGATCAGTACATCCACTATCAAGGACCCATTCCTTTCCTCCAGCCATGTAGCCGCGAAGGTTAGCCATAAGACCGAAGTGTCTCATTGCATCATTAAGATCATAGTCACTATCATCATCCTCATCATAGTATCCATGTTCAACATCGTCTTGTGATTGATCAACTCCTAGAGAGGGTAATTCATTAGATAAATGATCATCACAATGGTCATCTTTATGAATTCTAATAGCTTCAGAAATGATATTGCTAATAATTCCAACGTCTCCTTTGGCATGCATGAGGTCACGAAGCTGAAATAGACAATCATCAAACTTAGGATCACTAGTACTCATCTTACTCAAGGCAATAGACTTATGGAGAATTTCATCCAAGTTTTGCAAGGAATAGTTTGGAAATCTTTCCTCAAGAAATCTCCATATAGTGTAGGCACACTCAAGAGTAGGCAAACATCCAATCAAGTTTCTAGGCAAGCCTCTAGTGATAAGACTAACAGTTCTAAGGTTGCGGATCATGTCAATAGACTCATCAAGGGTAGGATGCGAAGGATCAACATGAGGTGCACGAGGGCTAGTAATGTACTTGTTCAAATGATATTCATTGAAAATCTCAAGCATCTCATTTTTCCATTCATGAAAGAACTCTCCATCAAGAATAGGCACTCTATGTCTAAGACTCCCCAATGTAGACACATCCATCTTCCTCCAATGGTGATTAAACCAAAGCAATGGAGACCAATGCTCTGATACCAATTGAAAGGATCAAGAAGAGGTGTCTAGAGGGGGGTGGGTGAATAGACTCTAATCAAGAAAAGTTACAGTTTTTAATTTCCTTAAGTTGATGTAGAGTTTTGGCACAAGTTTAAACATTCACAATACATATCAAGCAAGCATGACAAGAGTATATGAGCAGCGGAAAGTAAAGCATGCAAGTTGCAAGAATGTAAAGTGGAGGTATTTGAGTGTGCAAACGCAATTGGGAGACACGGGGATTTTTTATCCGTGGTTCTGATAGGTGGTGCTATCGTACATCCACGTTGATGGAGACTTCAACCCACGAAGGGTAACGGTTGCGCGAGTCCATGGAGGGCTCCACCCACGAAGGGTCCAGGAAGAAGCAACCTTGTCTATCCCACCATGGCCGTCGCCCACGAAGGACATGCCTCACTAGGGTAGATCTTCATGAAGTAGGCGATCTCCTTGCCCTTACAAACTCCTTGGTTCAACTCCACAATCTTGACGGAGGCTCCCAAGTGACACCTAGCCAATTTAGGAGACACCACTCTCCAAGAGGTAACAAATGGTGTGTTGATGATGAACTCCTTGCTCTTGTGCTTCAAATGATAGTCTCCCCAACAATCAACTCTCTCTCACAGGATTTGGATTTGGTGGAAAGAAGATTTGAGTGGAAAGCAACTTGGGGAAGGCTAGAAATCAAGATTTATGTGGTTGGAATGGAATATCTTGACCTCAACACAAGTGTAGGTGGTTCTCTCTCAGAAAATGTATGTTGGAAGTGTAGGCATGTTCTGATGGCTCTCTCCACGAATGAAGAGTGGGTGGAGGGGTATATATAGCCTCCACACAAAATCTAACCGTTACACACAAATCACCAAACTCGGTGGGACCGATTCAGAGAACTCGGTCAGACCGATTTAGTTCATAATGTGACCGCTAGGCATTTCGGTGGGACCGATATAATCAACTCGGTGGGACCGATGTGCTAGGGTTAGGGTAAAACCTCATCCCGGTTTGACCGATTACACAAACTCGGTGGGACCGATTTGGGTAATAAGCAAAACAGAGAGTTGGCCAAGCAAACTCGGTGGAACCGATTGCATACCTCGGTGGGACCAAAATTATTGCAATAGGCAACAGAGAGTTCGCAAGCCCATCTCGGTGAGACCGAGATCCCATCGGTGAGACCGAATTGACTAGGGTTTCTGGCAATGGCTATGTCAACTGAACTCGGTGGCGCCGGATAGAAAGTTTCGGTGGGGCCGAGTTTGACTTTTGGTTTGGGACATATGTGGATGTGAGGGAGTGGTTGAGGGCTTTGGAGCATATCACTAAGCACTTTGAGCAAGCAAGCCATTAAGCAACACCTCATCCCCTCTTAATAGTATTGGCTTTCCTGTGGACTCAATGTGATCTTGGATCACTAAAATAGAAAATGTAGAGTCCTGAGCTTTGAGCTTGAGCCAATCCTTTGTCCTCAGCATTTTGAAGGGGTTCCACATCCTCTAGTACATGCCACTCCATTGTTGAACTTATCTGAAACATTCTAGGTAGAAGCATTAGTCCAACAAGAGATATGTTGACATTAATTACCAAAATCACCCAGGGAGCACTTGTGCTTTCACCAGCCTAGTGAGGCCGCCCCTGAGGAGGCCTTGTGTCGTCCGCCTCGCGAGGCTTGGCCCCTCGCGAGGGTCTTGAGTGTTTGCTGGTGAAGATGAGTCGTACCAGGCTGCTGGTGGAGCCACACCGTGGGCCGCAAGCAGGCAAGTCTGGGGACCCCCGTTCCTAGAACACTGACAGTAGCCCCCGGGCCCAAGGCGCGCTCGGACTTGGCTTCGAGGCGAAGCCAAAGGGCAAGTGTGGAGCGCCGCGGGCCCCAACCGCCTGCGGCCTTGATTGACGCGTGGCGATTGACGGGACGTGCGCGTCTTCGCTTCCCCATGCTGCCTCGGCAACTGCCCGATTTGATGAGTCCCCGGTGCATGCAGAGAAAACCATCATTACCTATGATCGTGGGGGTCGCCGGTTGGCCTTCTCCTGCTATAAATGAGGAGGGGGGCGGATCCACCGTCGCCCATCTCTTCCTGTTCCGATCGCTTCTTCTTCCTTGCTTCATTACTAGCAGCGACACCCATGGCACCGGTGAAGAGGTTCTCAGCCGCAGAGAAGGAGAAGGCCTACCTGGAGGGGCCCGGCTCGCCGCCGCCCAAGAGGGGCGCGGTCGCCCACGTAAGCACGTCGCAACCCCCGCGGTGGCCCCTTGCGGCCGCGGCGGCGCCTCCTCACGCGATGGGAGCCGCCCAGGTCGTGGCAGCCCCGACGATGAAGTGAGGCGCGCCATGGTAGCGCGGCCTCCCCGGCTGTTGAGGATATAGACCTTAGAGTCACCCGCCAGGAGGGGCCGGGTTACTCATATGGTCATCACCAGAAGCCCGGAGCCAAGCTTGAAGATGATGGGCCAGAGATGGGCTTAAGACCCGGATATGGCTTAAAGCCCGTAGTTACAATCATTATTATGGTAGAACTTGTAGTGTAAGGCAAGAATAGTTGAGAGTCCGAGCCGGACACTCTTATGAGCCGGCCGGGACTCTGAGAGCTGCTGGGCGTCAGCCTCCCTATATAAAGGGACGACCCGGCAGTGGTTTAGGGACAAGAACAATCTCATCGAGAGCCGGGCATAGCAGATTTGCTCCCTGGTTATCGAGACCCTAATCAGTACCACCTCAAACAGGACGTAGGCTTTTACCTTCACCGTAAGGGGCCGAACCAGTATAAACCCTCGTATTCCTTGTCCCGCTTAACCCCTTTAAGCTTCCTAGTTGCGATGGCTCCACGACTAAGTCCTAGCTCGAGGACATCTGCCGTGACAATTCCACGACAGTTGGCGCCCACCATGGGGCCAGCGCACGGTGGATTTGAGTTCTTGAAGGGCAGCTTCGAAGGGCTCAAGGGATACGCTGTGGGCCGGATGACCAAAAGTTGTCGCGGCAAGCTCTACATCGACGATGCAAACTGGGGCCCCGACGCCGGCTCAATTGAGTACGGGTACCGGGTCCCCTTCGGCGGAATTCATGTTTTCATTGGCAAGATTGGTGAGCCGGGCCCTGAGCCGGGTCTCTGCGCCGATCTTGTCGAGACGGCTCAGCGTGCATGACCCGCCCAGGCCCGGCCTGCCTTAAGGCACGCTTTTGTGGGGTGTATCCATGGAGGACTCTCTGATCGATCTGGATCTGGTGATGAGACGGCCGCCGGCTCTGACGGCGAGTCGGCCACCGATGAGTCAAACTCGTTGTATCAACTTCAAGATGGCAGGCTCATGGGTTGTTCCGATGGTGACAGTATTCCGGACCTATTTGAGCCGCCAAGCCGGGTTGGAATCTTTATGGCCGATGCGCAGCCTGTTCAGAACCCCGCTGCTGGAGCGGGAAACCCGGTGCCTTCTCCGGCTCAGGTGCTAATGGATCTCACGGACAAGATGACGGCCCTGTTAACCGCCACGGTTGACCCGGCAGATCAAGCTCAGCACGATGCGGAGGTGGCACAGTTAAAATTGGATCTAGTGAAGGCTAAGGAGGATCTGGCAGCGGAAGGGATCAGGATGACTGCGGAGGGGGCGGCTCTCGATGCCCAAACCCAGTTGATTCAAGCGCAGTCCTTCCGGCTCACGATGGATCAAAACGCAGCCAATGAGGTCCTGAGAAGGAGGCATCAAAAGGCCCAATCTCGACTCCCTCCGGTTTACGATCCACGCAACCTCTTCAACACGCCAGGCGCAGGGTCTAGTAACCTGCCAGGGGTCATAGTGCCCGGGTCGGGGACCCCTATTCAGCCACAAGTGATGGAGCCTCCCCAGATGCCCCCTGCCCCGCCTCAGTACGTGCCAATACCACCGGGTCATTATAATAACCCGCTGGAGAACATGGTCGCTGCGGCAGCACGGCTGGCGGCTCTCCCAGTCGACGGCGACTCTCCGACGGCTATTGAAACCCGCCGGGTCAGGGAACTCCTTCAGACAGCATTGGCACAACAAGAGGCGTACTCCCACAGCCGGGACAGGATCCACTCGACCCCTCGTCCAGGCCGGAGCCCGAGTTACAGCCGGCACATGGTCTCAGCGACCGGCTCAAGTAACGTCCGACGCCATGACCCGCCCCCTGGCCATGGCCCGGCTCATAACGGAGCCTTTCACGCAGCAGACCAAGACAGAGCGCAGCAAGAGGCGGAGCAGGTGCCTCAGTTGACGGCTTACCAGACTCCCCCGGCTTATCCGACGACGTCCGTCGATGTGGGCATCCCTACCAGGACTGGGGGTGTCCCTTGCTTGGTGCCAGCTATCCGCAATGAACGTCTACCCAAGGACTTTAAAGGCCCTAGGAAGGTGCCCAATTACACGGCTGACTTACAACCCGCAGCCTGGATCGAGAGTTATGAGATGGCCATGGAACTACTGGAGGTCAGTGAGGCGGCAATGGCCAAGTACTTCACCATGATGTTGGATGGGACTGCCCGCACTTGGTTGAAAGGGCTACCACCGAACTCCATCGGGTCTTGGGCTGAGCTGAAAGCCCGGTTCATCCAAAACTTTAAGGATACCTGCAGGCAGTCTATGTCAATTGTGGATTTGACTAACTGTAAGCAGCAGGAGGGTGAATCCACGACGCATTGGGTTCGCCGGGTCAAGGAGATCATACATTCGTCAGATAAGATGGATGCCGGCTCAGCAGTCTTAATGTTGGAGCAGAATTGTCGTTTTGTGCCCCTGAAGATGAAACTCGGGCGGCTTAAGCGCGACTGCAATGATATGGGTACACTAATGGTGGCTCTTGTCAAGTACGCCGATTCTGATGGTACCAAGGATCCCCCTTCAGATGATGAAAGGACAGGGAAGGGAAAGAAGAACGGCAATAGCAAGGGTCCTCAGCATAACCCGGGGAACCAAGGAGGAGGCAAGCGCAAGGCCGACGGCAGCCTAGAGTTTGTGGCCAACGCCAGCTCACAAGGGAATAACCAGCGACGTAAGGGGAGGCCCCCTCCCCGAGGCGGCGGGTCAGGCCTGACGCTGGAGCAACTGTTGAATGAGCCTTGTCCAAGGCATGGCTCTAGAGAGAAGCCAGCGACTCATCTGTGGAAGGATTGTGCAATCATGAAGGCCTTTAAGAATTACAATGGCCCGGGCGGCGGCTCAGGCGCCGGCGGCTTTCATGGCCCGGGGGCGGCTCAAATTCTGGTCCTCAGAACGGTCAAGGGGGCTTTAATCAACAGTCTGGCCAGGGTCATCAACAGCAGCAGGGGGGTTATCAGACCAATCCAAAGCAGCTTAGCAGTGGACAGTATCATGTGTTTACCACTAGTTTGTGCAAGCGAGATCAGAAGCTTCACAAGAGGGCTGTGAATGCTGTTGAGCCGGCGGTTCCACGCTACTTGCGGTGGTCTGAACAGCCTATAGTGTGGAGCAGGGAGGATCACCCTCCACGGGTGGATAATCCGGGTCACTTGGCCCTGGTGGTGGCTCCTCAGGTGGGAGGATATAAGTTCACTAAGGTGCTCGTGGATGGAGGCAGCAGCATCAACATCCTCTACTATGAGACTTTCCGTCGTATGGGGTTTATTGATAAAAACCTCAGCCAGTCCAACACTATTTTCCACGGTGTGGTACGTGGTAAGTCGGCTTATCCAGTCGGCAAGATTGAGTTGGAAGTGGCCTTTGGAGATGAGAACAACTACAGGGTGGAGAAATTGACCTTTGAGGTGGTCAAGATAAGAAGTCCATACCATGCTATATTTGGACGGCCGGCTTACGCCAAGTTCATGGCACGGCCGTGTTATGTGTACTTACAGCTCAAGATGCCGGGTCACAAAGGGACCATTACGGTTCACGGCAGCCGGAAAGTGGCTCTGGAGTGTGAGGAAGGTGATGCGGCTTATGCAGAATCTGTTTGTGCAACAGAGGAGTTGAAGTTTTACAAAGACAATGTTGACCTAACAGATATGACTTCTCTGAAAAAGCCAACTACAGAGCAAGAGCCGACAATGAAATTTAAGTTGGCTGATGAGACTAAACTTGTTGATTTTGTTCCAGGTGACTCATCTCAGCAGTTTAGCATCAGTGCCAATCTGGATCCAAAATAGGAAAGCGCGCTCATCGCATGGAAACCTTCTGACATGCCAGGTGTACCTAGAGAGCTCGCTGAGCACACTCTCAATGTTGATCCGAAATTTAAGCCGGTCAGGCAGTTCCTTCGGCGGTTTAATGAAGAGAGGCGGAAAGCTATTGGTGAAGAGGTGGCCCGGCTCTTGGCGGCCGGGTTTATTGTTGAAGTTTTCCACCCAGAATGGTTAGCTAACCCGGTGCTCGTGCTCAAGAAGAACGGCACTTGGCGGATGTGTGTGGACTACACGGACTTAAATAAGGCGTGTCCGGCTGATCCTTTTGCCCTTCCCCGTATTGATCAAATTATTGATGCTACGGCCGGTTGTGCACGTTTAAGTTTTCTGGACGCTTATTCTGGATATCATCAGATTAAAATGGCGGTTAAGGACCAGGAGAAGACGGCGTTCATCACTCCCTTTGGAGCCTTCTGCTATGTATCCATGCCCTTTGGACTCAAGTGTGCACAGGCGACTTATCAGCGTTGCGTGCAGAACTGTCTTCATAAACAGATTGGACGCAATGTTCATGCTTATGTGGACGATATTGTGGTTAAGTCCATAAAAGAGGAAACCCTGATAGATGATTTGAGAGAAACCTTTGATAATCTCCGGGTCTACAAGATGATGCTTAACCCGGCCAAGTGTGTCTTTGGTGTTCCTGCAGGCAAACTCTTGGGTTTCTTGGTTTCTGACAGAGGCATTGAGGCTAACCCGGAGAAGATCAAGGCCATCACCTCCCTGGCTAAGCCAGCGTGTATAAATGACGTTCAGCGCTTGGCGGGTCGCATCGCTGCTTTAAGCCGGTTTATAAGCCGTTTGGGTGAGAAGGCCATGCCATTATATCAGTTGATGAAGAAAACTGATAACTTTGTCTGGAATGATGCAGCTAATACCGCTTTTGAGGATTTGAAGAAGCAGCTGGCAGAGCCCCCAGTCCTTGCTGCTCCGGTTGATAAGGAGCCCTTATTATTGTACGTGGCGGCAAACGCACGAGCCGTTAGTGTGGCTATTGTGGTGGAGCGCAAGGAGGAGGGTAAGGAGCATCCGGTTCAGCGGCCGGTTTATTATGTCAGCGAAGTGCTCATTGATTCCAAGTAGCGGTACCCGCATTGGCAGAAGCTTGTGTATGGTGTGTTCATGGCGAGCCGGAAACTTAAGCATTATTTTCAGGGTCATCCCATCATTGTGGTCAGTTCTGCCCCTCTTGGTGATATCATTCAAAACAGAGAGGCCACAGGGAGAATTGCTAAGTGGGCTATAGAACTTGGACCTCATGGTCTCAAATATGTGGCACGCACTGCTGTTAAATCTTAGGCCTTGGTGGATTTCATCAATGATTGGACAGAGTCACAAGTGCCCGAGCAAAAGCCGCATAACACGTATTGGACTATTCACTTCGATGGGTCCAGGCAGTTGGAGGGCTCGGGGGCTGGCGTTGTATTGGCTTCCCCTAAACGTGACAAGTTCCATTATGTGCTACAGTTGATGTTTCCTTGCACTAACAATGTGGCTGAGTACGAGGCCTTGCTCCACGGTCTTCGGATGGCTAAGGAGATGAGCTTGAGCCGGGTAAGGTGTTTCGGTGACTCAGACTTGGTGGCTCAACAAGTATCAGGCAAGTGGGACTCTAAGGACCCTCTCATGGTGGCTTATCGCCGCGAAGTTGATGCCATTGCTGGGCACTTTCAGGGCTACCAAGTAGAGCACATTGATCGCAGGAAGAACAAGGCGGCTGATGCTCTAAGCTGGCTAGGCTCTCAGCGAAAGCCGGTGCCGCCTAACACTTTCCTGGACGTCCTGTATAGCCCTTCTGTTAAGTTGCCTACGGAGGAAGACTTGGCTGTCCCTGACCTGGAGGCACGACTGGTGGCGGCTCTCCATATCATACCAGACTGGACAATGCCATATCTGGCTTACATGACCCAGGGCGAGTTACCTGAGGATGAAACTTTGGCCAGGCAAATAACCCGGTGGGCTAAGTTAATGATCATTATCGATGGCGAGTTGCATCATCGCAGTGTCACAGGGGCGTTTCAGCGTTGTGTCTCCCCTGAGGAAGGTCAAGAAATCTTGCGTGAGATCCATGAAGGGGATTGTGGCCATCACGCCGGCTCAAAGTCTCTTGTGGCCAAGGCCTTTCGTCATGGTTTCTATTGGCTGGCGGCTCATGCTGATGCAGAGGACTTAGTCAGTAAGTGTGATGGTTGCCAAAGGTTCTCGCGACGGGCTCACGTGCCGGCTCAAGAGCTGAGGATGATCCCAATTACTTGCCCTTTGCGGTCTGGGGGCTTGATATGGTTGGACCTTTCAAAAGGTCCAAGGATAAGAAAACCCACCTTTTGGTGGCAGTTGACAAATTCACAAAGTGGGTGGAAGCTGAGCCAGTTAGCAAGTGTGATGCAGCCACGGCGGTTTAATTTATGAAAAAGGTGATTTTCCGTTTTGGCTTTCCGCACAGCATTATAACTGACAATGGCACCAATCTCTCCAAAGGCGCCATGGAAGAGTTTTGTCAACGAGAGCATATCCGACTTGATGTTTCCTCAGTGGCTCATCCTCAATCCAATGGTCAAGCTGAGAGAGCCAATCAGGAGATTCTGAAGGGCATCAAGCCCCGGCTTTTGGTCCCTTTGCAACGGACGCCGGGTTGTTGGGTGGAGGAGTTGCCCTCCGTGTTATGGAGCATCAACACTACTCCTAACAGGTCTACAGGCTTCACGCCTTTCTTCATGGTTTACGGAGCGGAAGCAGTCCTCCCCAGTGACATCCGTCATGACTCACCTCGAGTGGCGGCTTATGTTGAGGCGGATAATGAACAGGCGCGCCAAGATGCTCTTGACTTGTTGGACGAACAGCGTGATGTGGCAGCAGCCCGTTCAGCGATTTATCAACAAGACCTGCGCCGTTATCATAGCCGCCGGGTTAAATCCCGGGTCTTCCAGGAAGGTGATCTCGTGCTCCGGCTTATCCAGGATCAAACAGATGCACACAAGTTATCCCCGCCTTGGGAAGGGCCCTTTGTGGTCAGCAAGAACTTGCACAACGGGTCATATTACCTCATTGACATTCGGGAGCACAAAGATTCACGTAAGTCGGAGGAAGAGACCCGTCGGCCGTGGAACATAGCTCAACTTCGGCCTTACTACACTTGAGCCACCGGCTCTCATAATGTACATATTTCTCTTAGCCATGTATATATTATGATAAGCAATAAAGCAGGACCTCTGTCCTTTTTTCTCCTCCAAATGTGCACGTGTTTTCTTTGCAAGATTAACATGGTAACTTGAAGGAGGATCCGGCTTATGATCGTATTCAAATCTTGCCGCGGGTAATATGGTCACTTGGGGGCTTCTTGTTCAAACATGGGTCATATTCGAACCAAAGAGAACATAGCTGTCGATACCCATTTGATTGGCAAAAGTGCCGAGCTCATTGGGAGGTTTTCTCTGATCATATTTGAATCATAGTTTAACCCCTTTGAGAACCGACGTGGATCGTATTCGAATCAGCGTCGTTAAACAATTCTTAAAATCACTTGGGGGCTTCCTGTTCAAACATGGGTCGTATTCGAACCAAAGAGAACATAGCTGTCGGTACCCTCTTGATTGGCATCGCCACACCCACTGGGGGCTATATGATCGTATCCGAATCTTAGCTTAACCCCTTTGGGCCGGGTCTCTGGTCGTATTCGAACCGGAAGCCCCTAAGTTCTTCCGCTTTATCACAAGTTTTCTCTGATTATGTCAAGGTGTGTACAGCCGGGTCTCACTTTGCCGGCTTAACTTTGGTTTACAGTATTGCTGAACGCAATGGGTGTTATAAGACAGGTAAACCGGAGTTGCGGTACCAACCTTCTTATCCGGGTTATCTAAACCGGAAGTATGCTTGCAGGCCGTTAAGTATGTTCTTACGGCTGTATTCAGGATATCGTTGAAGACAAATCCTTTTTGATTCATATTCCGGGTTATCTAAAACTTATGATTCTCAGGGCGGTAAGCCGCCTCGAGACTTGTGATTTGCCCTTCTATGCAGGATAATTAAAGGCACCTCTTTTGAGGTTAAGAAAAACAAAGGATTGATTATGACCCGGAGAAACATCAAAGAGAACTTCAAAAGACTTCAGCATTCAAGACGTGCACGGTGACACGGCAAAAATAAAAGTGTTGGTCCTACTCTATTACAAGACTCGTTGAGTCCCAAAGGGTGAGGCATTGTTTGGTAAACCGCCAGCCGAGTTACGACGCTTGCTGAGTTGAAGTCTCCGGCTCGTTCCTGTCTTCTCCTCCGGCTGATCCCAAGACCTGGAAAGTTGATGAATTCCAGTCGATGCCGCTGAGAGCTTCGAATTGGGCTTCTTCGTCAATTAACCCGGCCGGGTCAATCTCCGGGGCGAAAGTGTGCTGACGAGCCGGCGGGATCAAGTGGAGGGATTCATAGCGAGGGGTTGGAATCCTCTGATTCTCTGCATTGTAACCCGGCTGGTACTTGGTCAGATCTGTGTCGTTCCCGATAAGGGTGGCCACCGGGCGTACGACCTTCACGCAAGCTGCGAAGTCCTTCTGATCAAAAGCTGAGCCGTCTTCCTTCAGGCTTGGATAGCCAAGGGCGATGTCCGCCGGGTCTAACTCCGGCAGGAATGCCTTGGCCCGGCTCAGCGCGGCGATCGCTCCGGCTCTTGCAGAGGCCCATCGCAGCTCTTGGATCCGTTGAGGCAGTACAGCGAGCCGGCGAAGGACTTCTGCCAGGTGAGTCGGCACCTCGTTGGATAGGGCCACCACAGCTAAGGCACGCTGTGACCCGGTGTAGAGCTGCTCCACCAGGGTATACACGGCCTTCAGCTTGGTTACCACGCTCTGGTTGAGGTTGGCACTTCTGGGGCCTGTTTAACAGAGTCAGATAAGCCGCCGACAAGGATGAAATTATGAGATATAAACATTCTAAACTTGATGAGAGCCGGCGCGACGACTTACCGAAGATTGCGGCCACCATCTGGGACACTTGGCGCTTTAGGCCGGAGAGCTCGGCGGTCTTCTCGGAGAGAGCCTTCTCTGCCTGTTCAGCCCGGTTCACCAATGCGGCCTTTTCTTCGGCCCACGCCTTCCGCTCAGCGTCGAACTCCGTCTTCAGCTTCTCTTGCGCGGCGATGCTGGACACGAACTTGGCGTTTGCCTTCCGGGTCTCCATCTCTTGCATCTTCAGCCGGCTCTTGACATCAGCAAGGTCAGCCTCAAGCTTCTTGCCAGCAGCCTGTATAAATTTCCGGGTTATGGCATGAACAGTTACTATATAAGTCCCAAGCGTTTTCCAAGCAAAGACACTTGGCAGTTGGGGGCTAATGCATATTGAACGTATCTATCTACAAACTGCCGGCTCAATTGAGTAAGCCGGAACCTAAGTCTACAACATATTCAATCATAAGTCGTCGACTTGGGGGCTAGCATGGTAAAGGTAACTATGCAGTAAGTAAGAGGACAGCAGAATGATACCTCAGATTTCTGCTGGATCTGGTTCACCATGGCAACCTCTGCGTCCCGGCTCTTGTGCACTTGGCTGATGTAGCCAGAGACGAGCTCTCCAATGCTCAGGTTGGTGTAGTCGGAGAGGTCCAGGTTCACCCGGTGGGGCTGCAGAGCACTTGGCCAGCACGGTAGGTCTCCCCGGCTCAACGAACTCCGTCCGGGTGATTACCACGTCCGGGTCGTCTGCTGGTGGAGCCGAGCTGGAGGCCTCCGGGTTAACAGAAGCTTCTATAGTTGCCTTGGTAGTTGGGGCAGCGGCCTCAGGTGCCTTGTCGGTTGGAATGGTGGCTTCGGGGGCGGAGGCAGCTGGCGGTTCTTGAGCCGTCACCTCCGGTTCAGGTAAATCCGGCACTCCGGCTGATTTGGTTTTCTTCGCTCTCTTGGTGAGCTTTGCCTGGGCACTGAAAGGACAGAAACATTAAGCACAAAAAGGGTAAGTACAGACAAGTATAATATGAGATGGTTGTCATTACCCGGGCGCGGTCTTGAAAGCCGGAAGACTCGACTGCATAGAGTCGCCCGAAGAGGGGAGGTCTCCTGATAATTTGAGTCAGAAGAATTGAGTGGTTGACGGATAACACCCGCCAACGGATGAAAAGGGTACAAGTGGGAAATAACCTCAGTTCGGCGCTTCCTTGATGTGTCAGGTAACCCAGAGGAGAGGTCGGTGTCCTTGTTGGTCCGGGTGTGACGCCGGCTCTCATGAACCTGTCGCTTCAAAATAAATTGAGGATCTTGATAAGCTAAAGGATGTGAAAAGCTTACTTTCTGGGTTACCCTTCGGACTTTCAGCCTTGGCAAGGGCTCCGAGTCGGAGGAAAGTGACATTACCTCTTCAACCACCGGGTTACTTGCGCCGGTGTCATCCTGACAATGAGCAAGTATTGATAAGGCGGACAACAACAAACAACAAATATAGCAAGGACTTAAAGGCTCAGGGGTTACCTCTGACTCGGAGCTGTCGCTTAATTGCATCAGCTCTGAAGCAGTAGGCCTGCTTCCTTTCTTGCGAGGGGCGGTTTTCTTGGCGGCTTTCTTCGCCTTTCTAGCCTTCTTGGCCGCCTCATGGTCATATTTGACCCGCCAGAACTTATCATCAGCCTGAAAAATGCAATAAGGTTCTTTTAAAATGATTCAGATGAAAGTTATGTACAGATAAGATGTTCAGATCAGCGGCTTACCGCTGGGGCTGGGTTGGTCTTGCAGAAGGGGGCTAGCCCGGTCCTTCCGCAGTCTGCCAGGCTCTCATTCAAGAGAGCCTTGGTCATCTCCTCTGCGACGTCTTCAGGAAGATCGTTGCGGCTGTGTCTTTGAGGGTCATCCTTTCGGCCCGTGTACTCACACATTAAGCCGGGGCGGCGGCTCAATGGGATCACCCGCCATGAGATCCAGACCCGGACCAGGTCGATTCCATTCAGACCATTGCCCAGGAGGGCCTTGACCTTGTTGATAGTGGGGAGCAGAGGTTGGCGCTCCGCTTGAGTCAGCTTGTCTGACAGTGGGTGAGTCGGCTCCAGACGCGAGGGGCGAAAGCCGGGCAGCGGACTTTCATCAGCCGGTGACGTGTCTTGGCAATAGAACCAAGTCATGTTCCAGTCCTTTGGGTGGCTCGGCGGCTCTGCGTAAGGAAAAAGGCAGTCCCTACGCTGCTGGATGGAGATACCACCTAACTCCAGACTTGGCCCATTGGCGCACTCATTCTGACGGTTCAAGTAAAAAAGCTCTCTGAAGAGCAGCAGACTAGGTTCTTCTCCAAGGTAAACCTCGCAGAAGACTTGGAAGTTGCAGATGTTGGACACTGAGTTGGGTCCAATGTCTTGAGGCCGCAATTGTAATCAGTATTTTATCATGTTCTGGTGATTTTTAACAATTGTTTTTGTGAGCAGAAAGTTTCTGATTTTTTTCAGCAAGATCAAATAACTATCATCCAAGAAGATCCTATAGGTTTTACTTGGCACAAACACTAATTAAAACATAAAACCACATCTAACCAGAGGCTAGATCAAGTATTTATTACTAAACAGAACCAAAAAGCAAGAAACAAAAATAAAATTGGGTTGCCTCCCAACAAGCGCTATCGTTTAACGCCCCTAGCTAGGCACGATGATTTCAATGATGCTCGTATAAAAGATAAGATTTGAAACATAAAGAGAGCATCATGAAGAATATGACTAGAAAATTTATGTATAACCCACTTCCTATGCATTGGGATTTTGTGAGCAAACAACTTATGGTAACAATAATCAACTAGCATAGGAAGGCAAAACAAGCATAACTTTAAAACTTTAAGCACATAAAGAGGAAACTTGATATTATTGCAATTCCTACAAGCATATGATCCTCTCTCATAATAATTTTCAGTAGCATCATGAATTAATTCAACCATATAACCAGCACATAAAGCATTCTTTTCATGATCTACAAGCATCTGAATTTTATTACTCTCCACATAAGCAAACTTCTCATGAATAGTAGTGGGAGCAAACTCAATAAAATAACTATCATGTGAAGCATAATCCAATTGAAAATTAAAATCATGATGACAAGTTTCATGGTTATCTTTATTATTTATAACATACGTCTCATCACAATAATCATCATAAATAGGAGGCATGCTTTCATCATAATAAATTTGCTCATCAAAACTTGGGGGACTAAACATATCATCTTCATCAAACATAGCATCCCCAAGATTGTGGCTTTGCATATCATTAGCATCATGGGTATTCAAAGAATTCATACTAAAAATATTGCAATCATGCTCATCATTCACATATTTTATGCCAAGCATTCTATGTAATTCTTCTTCTAGTACTTGAGCACAATTTTCCTTCCCATCATTTTCACGAAAGACATTAAAAAGATGAAGCATATGAGGCACCCTTAATTCCATTTTTTGTAGTTTTCTTTTATAAACTAAACTAGTGATAAAACAAGAAACTAAGAGATTTGATTGCAAGATCTAAAGATATAACTTCAAGCACTCACCTCCCCAGCAACGGCGCCAGAAAAGAGCTTGATGTCTACTACACAACCTTCTTCTTGTAGACGTTGTTGGGCCTCCAAGTGCAGAATTTTGTAGGACAGTAGCAAATTTCCCTCAAGTGGATGACCTAAGGTTTATCAATCCGTGGGAGGCGTAGGATGAAGATGGTCTCTCTCAAGCAACCCTGCAACCAAATAACAAAGAGTCTCTTGTGTCCCCAACACACCCAATACAATGGTAAATTGTATAGGTGCACTAGTTCGGCGAAGAGATGGTGATACAAGTGCAATATGGATGATAGATATGAGTATTTGTAATCTGAAAATATAAAAACAGCAAGGTAGCAAGCGATAAAAGTGAGCGTAAACGGTATTGCAATGCGTTGAAACAAGGCCTAGGGTTCATACTTTCAGTGCAAGCTCTCTCAACAATAATAACATAATTGGATCATATAACTATCCCTCAACATGCAACAAAGAGTCACTCCAAAGTCACTAATAGCGGAGAACAAACGAAGAGATTATGGTAGGGTACGATACCACCTCAAAGTTATTCTTTCTGATCGATCTATTCAAGAGTTTTACTAGAATAACACCTTAAGACACAAATCAACCAAAACCCTAATGTCACCTAGATACTCCAATGTCACCTCAAGTATCCATGGGTATGATTATACGATATGCATCGCACAATCTCAGATTCATCTATTCAAACCAACACAAAGTACTTCAAAGAGTGCCCCAAAGTTTCTACCGAAGAGTCAAGACGGAAACGTGTGCCAACCCCTATGCATAAGTTCACAAACAGAACCCGCAAGTTGATCACCAAAACATACATCAAGTAGATCACGTGATATCCCATTGTCACCACAGATAAGCACATGCAAGACATACATCAAGTGTTCTCAAATCCTTAAAGACTCAATCCGATAAGATAACTTCAAAGGGAAAACTCAATCCATTACAAGAGAGTAGAGGGGGAGAAACATCATAAGATCCAACTATAATAGAAAAGCTCGCGGTACATCAAGATCGTACCACCTCAAGAACACGAGAGAGAGAGAGAGAGATCAAACACATAGCTACTTGTACATACCCTCAGCCCCGAGGGTGAACTACTCCCTCCTCGCCATGGAGAGCGCCGGGATGATGAAGATGGCCACCTGTGAGGGATCCCCCCTACGGCAGGGTGCCGGAACGGGTCTAGATAGGTTTTCGGTGGCTACAGAGGCTTGCGGCGGCGGCTCCTGATCTAGGTTATGTTCTGGGGGTTTCTGTATATATAAGAGGTTTTGTCGTCGAGAACTAGTCAGGGGGGTCTCCGGGCTGTCCACGAGGTAGGGAGGCGCGGCCTCCCACCCTCGTGGGCAGCCCGGGACTCTTCTGGCCCAACTCTTTTACTCCATGGCCTTCTTCTGGTCCAAAAATAAGCTCCGTCAAGTTTCAGGTCAATTGGACTCCGTTTGGTTTTCCTTTTCTGCGATACTCAAAAACAAGGAAAAAAATAGAAACTGCCACGGGGCTCTAGGTTAGTCCCAAAAATCATATAAAATAGCATATAAATGCATATCAAACATCCTAGAAGGATAATATAATAGCATGAATACTTCATAAATTATAGTGCATCTAGTGCCCCTAGTGCCCCTTAGTGATTTTGGTGTATTGAAGACTTATAGGTTAAGGGACTAATGCGTTTGTGAGTGTACACAGATCTATAAGTCTATGAGGAGTTTGATAATTAAAGAGAAAGTCAACCCCTAAAAATGAAGTTCTTCGACTGAAGACTTTGGTTTTCTGAAGACTTTGAAGGTGAAGAAATTGATGTGACCTTGAAGACTTGGCATTCATTTGAGGAATATGAAGCGTGAAGACTTTTGTTTTCGTAGTTTCATTTTCTCTTTCTTGAGTCATAGGAAACACCGTACTGTTAAAGGGGGTCGAGGAAATACTGAGGAAATATTTCCATGTGATGCTCAACTCAAAATCCTACACCTACCAATCCCTTCGAGTGAAGCCATTGGAAATCTCATACAATTCAGTCATATTCTTCAGTGACAGAGACGAAGTTCTTCTGGTCTCTGAGGAATTTGTTCTGACTGAGGAGTTAGGAATTCGCCAGTGCGGATTGCCTACACAGTGAGGAACATGATAGCCCTGAGGAATTTGAACCTCAAATTTCCGACCATTGCTGTGCTATGCGCCAGCTGTCCCAAAATATCTACCCACCTAACGGTCATATCATTGAAGGGCAGACTACAAAAAAAAGACACATCCGTGACATTTTGGGCCGAACAAATTTTTTTCTGTCATACATATGACACTTCTATGACGATAATTGTGACAAAACCCGGTATCATCATAGATGTGGTGGGCTCCTACTTCTATGACAAAAAATCATGACAGAAAATGGGCTTTTCGTCCTGGGCGGGCCGGAGACGCAGCTGCATGACATTGTTTGGGCTGTCCATGACGGAAAAAACCGTGGTAGAAGCGAGGGGGAGGAAAATTTCGGGGAGTTCCCGGTTACGGTGGGAGGTCGGGGGCCGAGCGATGCGCGTTTCTCTCGTACACGTACGCGCGTGTGTGCGAGGCGTTGGCTCTAACTGAACCCGAGCGATGCGTTGGGCTCTAACTGAACCCGAGCGATTGGACTGCAGGCTACGCGTTACTGAACCCGAGCGATCCATCAATGGCTGTTAACTGAACCCGATCGAGCGATTCCTTCGCTACTGCTGCTAACTAAAGCCGATCGATTGGATGAATAGTGAGCGTTGCGGGGGGGGGGGGGGGGTGGATGAACAGTGAGCGGTGGCGTTGCCTCTGGATGAACAGGACCTGTGGTGTGGAGGGCTAGATGAAAAGAGACGGTGGAGGGGTGCCCGTGGAGGGGTGGTTGAACAGGGCCCCGTGGTGTGGAGGGCTGGATGAACAGTAAACGGTGGAGGGGTGGTTGAACAGTAGCCGGTGGAGTAGCGCGCGGTGGACGCTGGATGAACAGGAGCCCGTGGAGGCTGGAGGAGGTCGACGGTAGCCCGTGGAGGCTGGAGGAGGTCGACGGTGGAGATGAACAGTATCCCGTGGAGTCCCGTTCTGCGGTACGCCACACCCCTCCCGATCAACAGGACCCCCATTTCGACCGTAGCGCTCCAATACAAGTCCGTTTCCTCCATTTTGCGGTACGCCACACCCCTCCCGATCAACAGGACCCCCGTTTCGACCGTAGGAGGTCCGTTTCCTCCGTTTTACGATACGCCAGACCCCTCCCGATGAACAGGATCCCGTTTCGAACGTGGCCGGTCGAACACAAGGCCGTTTCCTCCATTTTGCGGTACGCCAGGCCTTGTTTCCATCGTCTGTTCCGTCCAAGCCCTCCCGATGAACACGACGACGCATTCCATTCCGACCCAGCCGGTTGGCTCGCACGCGTTCCGTTGCCTCCCGATGAGCACGACGCATTCCGTTGCCTCCCCATGAACACGACGACGACGCTGTTTCTCCGTTCCGACCCAGCCATGTACACGAGCCCTGGCCGTACGTATGCGCGAGTAGGCGTTCGAGACCCTGCCCGTATGTACGTACGTGGCCGTATTTTCTTTCTTGCACCCTGGCTGCTGTACGTGCGTGTACATGCTACGTGCGCGCCTCTACTACGACACGTACGCGCCTCTACTACGACACGTACGCGCCTCTACTACAACACGTGCGCGCCTCTACATCGACCAATATATATGTACGTACACGTTCGCGACCAGAATGACAACACTACGTACGCTTCGACCAGGTGGGTCCCGACTGTCAGGCACTTCCTTGCCTGCGAAGATGTAGCTGGTGGGTCCCAGCTGTCAGGGGGCGAATCGTCTTTTTTTGCCCGGACGCACTTCCTTGCGTGCGAAGGTGTAGCTGCTGGGTCCCAGCAGTCAGGGGGAATCTTTTTTTTGCCCGGACGCACTTCCTTGCGTGCGAAGATGTAGCTGGTGGGTCCCAGCAGTCAGGGGGGCGAATCGTTTTTTTTTCGGACGCACTTCCTTACGTGCGAAGATGTAGCTGGTGGGTCCCAGCAGTCAGGGGGAAACGTTTTTTTCGCGAAATACGGTGGCCCGTCCGGTGGGTCCCCGCTGTCAGGTGGAGGAATAATTATTTTGCGCGTAATAAGGAGGCACTTCCTTGCTGCGGCCGTGGACCCAGCTGTCAGCCTCTCCACGTACAGTCCACGTCCGATGGAAGCCATTCCTTGACCACGTTGACCACGCCGGACCGAGAGCACCAGGGCGATGGATGACGGCGAGGCCTAGGAAGGGGACGACGCGGAGCCGGGGAAGACGCGGCAGTGGATGCCCACGCGTAGAGGAGTATGAGGTTTCACTCGTTCGGCTGCGGTGTGAGGCTGCCGTTGCCGCAGAATAACAGGGGGTGTGGGTGCGTAGAGGGATGGCCTGGCCAGCGGTGGGAGTAGTAGGGGGCGGTGAGGCCTCCGCGGCATCACAGCCGGCCACGGGCGGCAGGAGCAGGCGGCACGACCGGCGCTTCTTTGGGCGGCTGGAGCAAGAAGACCAGAGGTTGAAGAAGCACTACGGCCGTTGGATGGACATCGTACGGTCACTGGAGCTAGAATCGTTCATATATTGACTAAAGTTGACAAAGGCCTCCGTCCCAGTCAACTTAGTAGGCCCACAAGTCAGCCTCCCACCAAGGTGGGTCCCAGCTAGCAGGGGGTATTCATTTTTTGTGCGTAATAAGGAGGCACTTCCGGTGGGTCCGAGCTGACAACGGGGGGAACATTTTTTTCGCGAAATACGGTGGCTCGTCCTGTGGGTCCCAGCAGTCAGGGGGAAACGTTTTTTTCGCGAAATACTGGTGGCCCGTCCGGTGGGTCCCTGCTGTCAGGTGGAGGAATAATTATTTTCCGCGTAATAAGGAGGCACTTCCTTGCGGCTGCCGTGGACCCAGCTGTCAACCTCTCCATGTAGAGTACTCTTCCGATGGAAGTCGGTCATTGACCACATTGACCACGCCACGCCGAGAGCACCACGGCGGTGGACGACGGCGAGGCCTAGGAAGGGGACGACGCGGAGCCGGGGAAGACGCGGCAGTGGAAGCCCGCGCGGAGAGGAGTACGAGGGTTCACCGGTTCGACTGCGGTGTGAGGCTGCCGTCGCCGCAGAATAACAGGGGGTGTGGGTGAGTAGAGGGATGCCCTGGCCAGCGGTGGGAGTAGTAGGGGGCGCTGAGGCCTGCGCGGCAGCACAGCCGGCCACGGGAGGCGGGAGTAGGTGGCCGCCGGCGCTGCTTTGGCGGCTGGACCAAGAAGATCAGAGATTGAAGAAACACGACGGCCGTTGGATTGACATCCAATGGTTACGTGTGCTAGAATCGTTTGTTGACATATATAATAACTAAAAAAATCTTGCATACGCGTCAACTAAACAGGCCCACAAGTCAGACCACTCCCTCTTTTTTTTAATAATTTATATATAGCTCATGGCAACTTCTTATGCAATTTATTGCAGTCGTTTTTTTGGTTGGCCAGGGCCAATTTCGCATATTTCTGTGGTTCCAAACTATTTTTAATACCGAAATGTCGAGCCAGATTTAAAGTACTTTGAAGATATATTTAAATTAGGTTAATGCCCAGGTGAAATAGGAATCTGAAAATGTGAAAAAATCAGAAATTATAAAGTAATTGCCAATTTGTCATGCTGTTTTTTCTATTTACAACCCCATTTCAATTACTTTCAAGATTTGGACGGCATCTTGAAAGAGTTGCCAGCCCATCAGGGCGTAGAAAAATAAGTAGGCCCTGGATTGGGTATGTCTTCAGGAAAAATCAACACTGGGCTCATTTCCACAAAGAAAAATAGCTATGGGCTGGGTCACATGGTGAACATAAAATATAAGCTTGGTCTAGACGGGCCACAGCCTCAGTTCAAACCCTGCTCCGCCTCAACAATACCAAACAAGAAAAATACTGCTCGAGTAGCTACGTCCCAGGTGTCAGCCGATCTTGTGTTGTTCTCTTGTCTATTGACTATATACACTCACAATGTCGTGGGTCCCAGATGTCAGGAAAACACTAGGAGGAAGCATTTTATTTTTCCATACGTGACGTGGTGGGCCCCCTACTGTCATCCTCTCCACGTACTTCTAGCCGATTCCTGTTTTTGTTGACCATGTTGACAACGCGAGAGGGCGGCGCCGCCGGCGAGCGCACCAAAGCGCGCGGAGGACGTCGGCTGTTAACGATTTAGGAGACGGTGGGGCGGCGATGCATGTGCTGAGGCGCAGCCAGCCGTGGGAGGCGGAAAGCAGGCGGCCATGCCGGCGCTGGTTTGGTTTTGGCGGCTGGAGGAAGACAGGACTGAAGAAACACGACAGACTGTAAAAGCAGCCAGGTGTACTTAACAACCTTAACTGAAACCAGCAGGGGCACTTAACAGCCAAAGCTGAAAGCAGTATGAGTACTTATACAGGTTCAACCGTACAAAGCACACCTCGAACAAGTGCTACTTTTGCCTACAGTTAACCAAGGGTGAGGCCGCCCAAGCCCCAGGACAAGGCCAGGCGCCACCCTGCGCATCCACAAACCTTCTGAAACGTGCTTCATCTCGCAACGTGGTCAATAAACAGGATATTCGCTTTAGAGCCATGGAAAAAGCATGAACATAATCTTCTGTCCTATTCTCCAAGATGGACGGGCCTTCATTATTTGAGACCACCCATGAATAAGTATCTTTTCACCTCCAAGGGGAATTGAGTAGGTCGACATAAACATCATGTTGTGACCAAGCGCAAGTCTGACCCGACCATGGTCAGGCATCTGTATAGGAACAATAGAACTCGACAGTTCCTGTTTCAAGAAGATCACAGCTGTAAAATTGTGTATAAGCAATAGTTTATGAACAACATATATAACAGAAAACAGCTCGTACCATAAGTTTCTCGACACAGTTGGACCTGTTCAACGAGTGCAGCAGTGGCACACATATCCCACGTGGCCTTCCACCATTGAAATGCCCCACAAGGACCTCAAGATGATCAATAAAGTGTAGGAACTTGTGGATGTCGATCCAGTCAACTTCAATGCCATTAGTAACAGCCGAGTTATTACAGAGTAACAAACGAGCAGACTGCTTAACTCTGAAAAAACCTACACGTGCCACCAATTATAAGAAAATATTAGTTAGAAGTAGCATCTTCGTGAGAGATTCGTTGCTACTTCTAAAGTTAAATTGTGATTAGTTAGACAGAATAGGTGGATTAAGAAGTAATCGAGGCAACAAGCAAGAACCAGATACAAAACTAACATGGATGAACAATTGGAACGACGTCGGGGTGGAATATCGCAGTGAAGATGAGACCAGGTTCTGCTATTTCCATCAACATTCGTGCGCCAACTTTTAGTCCATAACACTTGAGAAAGTTTATCCAAGTTCGACCATAAAAAAGCAGCGATCTTCTTGGTTCATGAACCCAACTCGGAACTTATATCCATGGCTTGTCTTCACTGTGACCATTAAACTAGTGTATTCAGTTATGGCAAGGCTGAGCATCTTGAGTACATGTGTTCTGGCAGAGCAAATAATACACTGCAGGAAAAATAATATGAGAACACAACATGTTCAAAAAAACCCCACCCTCCCGGATAGAAAAGAGGATTCTAGGAACATACTGTGCGCGTTTCAAAATGCCGTGTTAGGATGAGAAGGAACAAGTGTGGCGTCTCGCCGAGGGCGCAGAAACCTGTAGGGTACTCGCACTTTGGGCATTGCAAATGAAACACACTAGATTCAGTAGGAAGAAAAATTCATCAACAGCGGTGGCTGCCATCCTAGGATTACCCGCGACCAAGGGAATTGGATTTATCGGGGATGGATGAAGAATTCGTACCTGGTTCTCCATGAGAAAACCCTATGCAATCGCCGAGAGGGGGTTTTCTCTGAACAAGCAGACGAGGGAGAAGGGGATTCAGGCCCAGTGAAATATTGCCGCTTCATCTGTCCAGCTTACTGCTAAAGCTGGAAAGGGGGGGTTGTGATTTGACGGCTCATTGGGCATTACTGCGGCGCTACGACCGGGGTGTGTCTACCGTTTAGTTGTGCACTCTAATTTGTGCATATGGCACGTGGACCCCATTGCCGGTTGCCCCACATATCAGCGAAAGGCAGTAGAAAGACAGGAGTAACTAGGTACACATAAATATATTTTTTGACAGAGAGATCCTCCCTCTGTAAAGAAATATACAAATCTTTTATATCACAGGCTCACCTTGCCGAGAAATATACTCCCTCTGCAACGCACGGGCATTATGGGGGTTCACCTTTTTTTATGGGGGTTCAGCTGAGAATATAATACTCAGATAGGCTCACGGTTCTGGACTTTGGGCCGCACGCCGACTCTGCATGTTTGGGGGCCCATGTGTTCTACCTCAGCGCTTTTCATATTGCAAGCGATCGGTACGGCGCTAGTTTTAGATGCTGTCGCAAGGCGAATACACAAAATTGAATAAAGCATGGCAGCTGTTGGAATGAAATCGAACGACAGTTCCTAACCAACAATCAGAGTTGCAATTCTATCAACGATATACCATGTGATAAATAATACTGTCGTACTACATATACACACAAGACACTTGTTTCACCATGCCAGATTATTACATCAAAATCTCTCGGAGGATAGATTAGTTCGGCAGTTGCGTGCTGCTACTGAAGAATTTCAAAGTTGATTTGGACTAGCTCTCCTTGCCGAGAAAGTTCGATTTTGACATCATCCCCTACCGCAAGATATGATTTAGATTTGAACCTTGACCATCCTTTAGCATCAATCATCATGCGACCATCCTTTGTACTTACGGTATATTGAGCAGGTTCATTCACACCAAGGCTGCGCATGGTAAGAGAAACTTGGCCGCGGTGGCCCGGATTGTTGAACGACTCCCTCGTTGCTCTAGGAATTCTCTGTTTGCAAACAAGAAGACATACCCAAACAATTAGATCAACACAGTGAATCATGTGAAACAACATAGAAAGAAAAAAGAATGAAGCACTTGGGCGGCCAATGCTTACCAAGAAGGTGGACATGTCGGTTTTTGTAAGGACTTTGGTATATGAAGTGCGAACTGCAGCCCAGTCTGTTGCCGGTGCAACTGCACGGGCCAGAGCAGATGCAAGTGCAAGTGTTGGTGCAGGTGCCGAAGCCACTGCTGCTGCTGCCGGAGATGGTGCTCCTTGTAGAGCTGGTGCCGGTGTCGGAGCAGGTGCCGGTGTCGATGCCCGATCCTCCGGTAGATCAGACTGATCTGCTGACGCGGTCGGTGCCCAATCCTCAGCTGGATCAGACTGAGCTGCTGCCGCTGTCAGTGCTAGAGCAACTGCCGGTGCTCGATCTGTGCGACACAGCGGCGATCGTGTCTGGTCTGCTATGATCAGCTTTCTAACTTGACTAGGATCCGTGACCGTGATCCACTTTTTTTCTTCATTTCTTTTAAACGCGAGAAGGACTAATTGTGGCGTTTTTGTTAATCCAAACTGCAGTTCATCATAGGGATTCAGCTTGTACTCAGACAACAGACTGATCCAATTTTTTTCCAGTAATATAAGTGATGGACAGTGCCTTCGTTACTGACACGACATAAGAAGTGAAACCTGCAAAAATAGCCATCGTAGAGCAAACCAAACGGTTTATTCTGTGATGAATGTCACATGGCAAAACCTGCATCGTAAAATTGCAGGAAAAGAAAGAAAACATGACATTAAATCAATAAGATTTAGACAGTAAATCAATAAGATTTACTTGATGTGACACGAGTGAATCCTTACCAGGAAATCACTATGTTGAAGTACTAAATAGAAGATTGATCGTCCAACTACGCGTGGCATGCAGTGGCCCCGCCTACTCCCACAAGCAGGACAGTCCAAAGGTCGTGACAAATCGTATGGACCGAACATCCATGGGACTGGAAATCCTGGTGGGTGCGATAAACCCTGCAATGCATACAGATATCGGAGTGTAACCATAATTGATAAACCGTCCTCACAAAAAATATGATCTGGATACTTCAAAATATACAGACTGAATTGAGTGGACAGACATTAACATAGACCGTTCACACACCAAAAGCGGCAGTACAAATAAACAATACATGGTTCACAAACACAAATCAAGTACTGAACAATAGTACTTACTACAGACAAGCAAAGTTGCACTAACTAAACTCTGGAGACTATTTCTTGCCACCGACCTACAGGATGAACCCCGCATAACTGACTAGGCCATGGACTTCGTGTGAGATGTCTACATGCACCATCATCATCTTGTCAACCTTGGAGAACCTAACAGAGTGGTCTTTCCACTCATAAACATGATGATGAAGACAGGCCGCATCAGATTTGTTGGGAAGCTTTACAAGAACCACACCCTTCGTAATCGAAGGCACAACCAGGAAATTGTTGTGGTCAAGTACAGCCTCGAGAACACGCCTGACAACAATGCTACAGGAAAACACTAGTTCAGGACACGTGGCGACAAGGACACAGCAGCTGGATAGTTCAGCAGTAGAACTCATCATCAGGTCTTCCAGTTCACACGACATGACTTTGAGAACTTCATCTCCACCGCGGACCTAGTTCTAATTCAAACAGAAACCATATTTTATTACTACCTCCGTTCAGAAATATAAGATGATTTTCGATATTATACTCCATATATGACTACATATATGCACAGAAATGAGTGAACATAGAACATGTCTTCAAAGGCATGAGAGCAGAGGGATTACATGCAATATCCATAACACAAGTTACTGAGGCAAATATACCCTCTTAAAAGGTAGCATTGATGTTCATAAAGTACTCCCTCCGTCCCAAAATTCTTGTCTTAGATTTGTCTAGATACGGATGTATCAAGTCACATTTTAGTATTAGATACATCCGTATCTAGACAAATCTAAGACAAGAAATTTGGGACAAAGGGAGTAGTTGAAAGTAATCTATAAGAAATCAGTGTCAACCTCTCGCATGTTTTGGTCAAAAGAGGAATTTAGAACCGTCATTTGGCACACTAAAATCACATGCAAGATCACCCAGAAAGTTGTACTACCAGTACTAGTACTGCGTGTTAGATGAAAAAACACGATCAAGATCGAGAAAAGATCGTCAACAAGAGACATTACCTGGACTTGCTTAATGAGGGATCCCGGAGAGGGGGGCTTGCACAGGGCGATGGCTTTGAGCTTGTCTGTGGTAGTCTCGGCGGGGTGCTTGCGCTTCTTCGTACCATGAGCCTCGACGGTTTTGGCCAGAGCCATAGACATCACGTCGGCCGGTGCTCCGGCGTCCATCCAAGAGAGGAAGCTGAGAGAGAAGAGTGAAAGGAGGAACGAGATGAGGGAGAAGCGAAGCGAGTGGGGGTTTTCTTCAAGAGAGGAAGCTGAGAGAGAAGAGTGAAATGATGGTTGCTTCGTCCGTCCAACTTACTGCTGGAAATGATGGTTACTGACGGCTCATTGGGCATTACTGCGGCAGTTCGATCGGGGTAGTCTACCGTCACTCTACTACGGAGTAATTTAGTGCATGGCTGGTGGACCCAGGTGCTAGCTGTCCCACACGTCGGTGAAAGTGAGTAATTTAGTGCATGGCTGGAGGAGGATCCGCACGGTAGAGCGTGTCCACTGTTTTTCAGAAGAAAAAAATGATTACAGCAAGCGTTTCCACTCTTACGACGGAGGAGTGCGAAACACGGCAGCCACTTGAACATACACAGTGCTCCTACTACTAGGCATGTGCAGTGGTTCATACGTCAGTACTACACAATCTTGTTGCTAGTGTAGTAAGATATGAGGATAACAAATGATGTTGTGCGCATGTCAACTACTCCTGTAACATAGTACCGCTTTTTTGACTGTCCAGTCGAGAATGAACGGTGAGATCAATGTTAACAGAACTAGGTCCACAGCGCACGGAGAGTACGGTGCTACAGTTACTCCACGAAACATGAACCATATGAAGCATGAATAGTGTTAGGCAGGGTGTATGAAGGGTGCACGGGATGGGAGCAAAAGTTCCCTTCTCGACCCACTTTTGGGTGTTTGGCAGAGTGCATGAAGGGTGCATGAGTCCACACTAGTAGGTTGACAAAAATACACGAAGAGGAAACAACTATATTGAGATGAGAATGCAACCAAACACACCCACACGCTTTGTGCTACAGTGACTGATCTGCACCGTCTGAGTTTGATCCAACGGTCATGTTGCGCCGAGACATGGACATGCCCATGCAGAGGGCGCCTAAACACCACCGAAGTCCCTCTGCTTCTCGAGGCGCACGACGTTGGTGATGCAGGGTGCAACCGCCCGCAGAGCCCGCTCCCGGTCGACGGGAGCCAGCTCGTCAAAGACGGCGTCCAATGGCACGAATGGATTCCGGTGACGGGGCCCTGAAAGGATTCGCCCGACAACGGCGACGGCAGGCCGCAACCCCTCCTTGTCCAGCTCAGCCCCCACCATCGCGTGAAGACGGCTCAGCTCCTCGGAGATATAGGTGAAGAAGGAGACTAGGTCAGGAAGCCGCAGGTCGTTGAAGTCGACCAGGTGGTCGAACAGGTTTAGCCCGACGGCCGGCATCGTCGCGCTGGCACGACGATAGGCATCGCGCAGCTGCAACACGTGTGTGGCAACTTGGTTCACCAAGTGGCTGAGGCGACCCTGGACCTCGTCACGATCGGCCCGCTCGCGCTCCAGCCGGCTCCCCTGATGGCCTATCGTATCTCCCGCTTTCTGCAGCAACGCCGCCGACGCCTCGAGCATCTTTGTGGTGGACGCCTGCCGCTTTTGAAGCTCCATGAACTCCCGCACATAACGGAGGAGCATGGCACTCCTCTCCTCCTTGAGCTCACAGAGCTCCACGTCCTTGGCCCTGAGCTCCGCATCCTTGACATGGAGCTCCTGTGTCAGGCGCCTCACCTCGGACTCCGTGATCTGCTGCGCCGCCATGGCACCAGGTAGAAGCAATGGGGAGAGGAAGCAAAGGGGGCGAAACGGCTGAAAGGCAATGCAATCTACGGGAAGGCGGAGGGAGCGGGGAATCTTTTGGTTTTCACCATGGTAAACCACCAGTCGACGACTTCTCACATCAGGGAGCAGTGGGTTTTTACAGGCGGAGTCATTGTGACTAATTGCTGCCACGCCTACTCCCGTCAATCAATAAATTAAAAATCCTGCCATGCCTGCTCCCGTCAATCAAAAAATTAAAAATCCTGCCGCACCCAAACACCAGAGCAATGCCGCGGTGGATATTTAAATTTACCTGCCGGCAAGTAGATAAAAAAAGGGGTGAAAAAACAAATGTGGCGGCGGCCTAGCTAATCGGTCGAACTAGCCCAACTAGCTAGCCACCGTGCTTCACTGATGTACTCGGCGGGAAAGGTGGTCTTTCGTGATTTGACGACTCATTTACTTGCTTCGGCGCTACGACCGAGGAGGACCCAGTAAATGCGCGGTAGGGCGTCCCACGTCAGGAAGAATATATGCGTGCACCACCCGGGAGGACCCCGAAACCGCGCGGTAGGGTGTGCCACGTCTCGGCACGGAGGAAAAATGTGCGTGTAAAAATATATTGTATCAGACGTAGTACCTATGGTTCGACCTCAGGACCCAGCCAGTCGGTCGAAAACACCCCACTAGCCACACAGCTTCATCATGCTAACGTGGCACGGAGGATAGGTGTGGTTAGCTCTGTCTCGACCAGCCACAACGTCTCTTGTTCTAGGCGATTCTTCTATTTTCCAAGCTGTTTTTTAGTTGTAATAACACCACGGCAAGCTAGCGCCGCTCTTCGTGTGTGCCCGTGCAAAGGTTAGACGATGGAGAGAAGAGAGATTGAGATCGCAGCCCTGGGACCCACCAGTAAGTGAGACAACGGTCATGCACCTGTTGACCAGGCACTCCCTCTACTCTACTCAACGCAAGTACTGTATAAAATCAAGTTATGGGACAAAGCCAACAACCGTTCATTTTTTCAGGCTATCGACATACGCTTTGTAGTCCAGGTTGCCAGTTCGAATCTGTCTTCAGATTTTCTTTAGTCCAAATTTGATTATGAAGTGGACCCTTGTTGTTCCGATATTCATGTAGGATGGTTTTTTGAACAAACACTTTGCGCGGTTAGACAAGTAACGGCACGAGTTACACGTATTTTGCAAGTTTACGAACAAAAATGACAGCGGCATAGAATATCACATCCACCCCGCAGCTTAGATACTATGGTGATACGAGTTTTTACACCGTTGGAAGTGAGATCCAATGGCTTGGGAGTAGTCTTTGTAATTATGCGCAATTTCCAAACTCTCCAAAGGTTTTTTTGCAAATAAAACATTCAGGCCTCGTGTGTGCCGCTGCATCTTCGATCCAACGGCTCCCCGGTGCTCATATTAGGTGCTCCCCGTAGCTTAATTACCCGCTACGGTGATATGAGCATCTAGGTCGTATGATCAGTGATCAGATGGCACATGCGTAGTACTTGTACTTTCTGCGCATTTCCCAAACTCTATCAGTCGTATATTGCAAAAACAATCAAACCTCCTATTGTGGGCCGTTAGATCTCAGTGAACTCGTATCACCATAGAATCTACGGTGTGGGAGCACCTCATACTCTCCCGTGCGAGAAAACATAAGGTGCTATCGCAGCTTGGATGCTACGGTGATACGAGCTTGGAGGTCGTTTGATCTGAGATCCAATGGCATCTGAGCAGTCTTTGTGCTTGTAAGCAGTGGCCGAACTCTTTTGGGGCTTTTCTGCAAAAAACCATTCGAACCACCGAGGAGGTGTTGGGTCACAAATCCAACGCCTCCGAAGAGCTTGTATCACCAAAGCATCTAAGGTGTGGTAGCACATGATATTCTTACATACAGGAGAATATGATGTCCTCCTTCATCTTAGATGCTACGGTGATACGAGCTTCGAGGTCGTTGGATATGGGATCAAAGGGCATCTAAGTAGTTTTTGTACAAATTGTGTGCAATTCTCAAACTCATCAAGGTTTCCTGCAAAAAATATTAAGACACATCATGTGAGCTGCTATATCTCAGATCTACAAGCTCCAAGCAACTCGTATCGGCATATAGCATCTAAGGTATGGGGGCACATGATATTCTCCCGGGGAGGAGGGGTGGGGGTGCACAACCAATCGGTGGTTGGGAGGGTGGGGACAAATATAATCTAAACAACCCTAAACAGAGCTCCACAATTTTATCTAAGGTCGAGGGTTGACCCCGACAATCATAGCTCCGCCTAAACACAACATTTGCATGTACTGTAGTACTAGACTTAATATTCATGTTTCAGTTTCATGTTCATTTTAAATATTGAACTGAGGACCATGGATGTCTTACATTTTACTCCTTCGTTCCTAAATATTAGTCTTTTTAGAGGCTTCAAATGGACTGGCACATACGGATGTATATAGACATATTTTAGAGTCTAGATTCACTCATTTTGCTCCGTATGTAGTCACTTGTTGAACTCTCTAAAAGACTAATATTTAGGAATAGAAGGAGTATTTTTGAATTCGTGTCATACATGCATGGTTTGGAAAAATAGATGCACTATACTTATTGGATTGTTGTTGTGTTCGTGCGTGTGTGTCTCTGTGTGTGTGTGTGTGGTCATATGCTTGATACATACAAAGTTTTCTCACCTCCATATTGTTCATCTTTTAAATTTGAATTTGCATTGGAAAACTTACTAGGGATACCATGAAATGTGAAATCCACGTTGAGATCACTATATCACAAACTCACTCTAATTCAACAACTCGTCATAAATCAATTACCACGTTGAGATTAGTATTTGCAAGGAAAATACGGGTATTGTAATACACATAGATTCATTCGGCAATTTAAAAGGTTCCTTTCGTATTCTCGAATGGTAGGACCCTACGGCGTACCAGCCAGACCTTGGCTCGTGTTGATCCTAAAAAAACCGTGCTCGTGTTCTTCGGTGGCGTGCGTGGTACGCACATTAGGCAACCCCAACCAGTCGAGCCTCAGCGTTTCAAGTCGAAATATCTGGCAGCCAGAATTCCAGCCCTAGGAAATTCCCCTCATGTGCCCGGTCCATAATGACTACCGATGAACAACCGAGGGATGCTTTAGTAACTAGACAACGTTACCTACCGTGCCGAGCACGGTTCAATTGCCTCGGTCGCTGCTCGTCAAGGTTACCCGTCAACTGCATTGCCTAGTACTACTACTACTACACCAGGATGAGCACAGAATTGAGCCCGTTTGTTCGTGCCTAGTACTTGAGTTAATATATCAGGCAATGCACTGGTACGGAGGGATTATCCTTTTACTCTGCATATATAACTTGTCTGAAGTCTAACTAAGCAAAATGTTTGACCAAATCCTTTCTTAAGAAATACAACAGGACAGATGTACGGCTTGAAAATTTATTGCATGATGCAGGTTATGATATTGTTTCGAATCCTGGATCTTAAATTTCAGAAAATCCAAAAGTGAGCATAAATTCTTGAAACTAAGCATGGTCACGTGATATGGCACAAATATTACTTCGTAAGTTTTTTCTTCAATTTGAGACAAGCTGCTTATGACAAGTTGCACAAATGAAGAGCCAAGGTATTTTGGAACAAAGACCTGTCAGGTTAAGGCGAACGCTTTCACTATTGAAACCGTGGGCGTTTACGTGCCGCCACGAGTCCCCGCTTCTCATCGGCAGGTGCCGTCCGAGCAAGCGTGTGAGTCGACGGGAGGCGTGCGAGCAGACCGCTGTGCCGGCTGTCAGGGAGGCGTGCGAGCAGACCGCTGTGCAGGCTCACCGGGAGGCGAGCCCTTTGACCAGGCTCCGCCGCCCACCGTCATCCCAACTGCTCCCACTTTTAATGTCGTCGGCGCTGCAGTTTAAAATCAACCCCGCACTTCCCGGTATTGCTACAATCCTCTCTCTTCCTCTCCGATTCTCCTGTCGTCTACCTCCAACTAGCCTGACCTAAACGTACGCCATGCCGCATCACGATGGTCTGCCCTTAGTGTTCCAGTTTCCTGAGGAAGACACCCAGCCGGAGTCTCAAGAACATTAGGCGCTTTGGGACGAGGTTGAACTGGCCTTGCGTGAAGACGCCGCGCCTGTCCCCGCTCCCGTTCCGGCTCCCGTCGCCCCGACTGCGCCAACGCCCATCCCCGTGGCATTGATGGGCTGGTTGCCACACATTGTCGCCGAGCTTGATCCCACGGGGTTCCACGAGGTCCCCGCTGACTTTCACGCGCCCGTGCACCTGCCAGCGCATGCGCCTGCGCGTGCACTGACGCACACGCCCGTGCCGGTGCCCGTGCACTTGGCAGCGCATGCGCCTGCGCGTGCACTGACGTGCGCGCCCGTGCCGGTGCCCGTGCACACGAATGTCTCCGCCGCGCCGTTGACAGCGCTTGTCCCCGCGCGGGTGCCAGTGCCCCCCTCAGCGGCATGGATGGCCACCGTTGACCGCTTCCTTGCACCAATGCCATTCGCCTCCTCCCGCCAGTTGACTCGCTCCGAAGTCCAGAACATTTTGGCCTTCCTTGAAGCTAGGCCAACGTCCAGGAGTACACCAACAACGGCGCAAGACGCCGCCGTCGCCGTCAGTCAGTGGCCCAACGACACACAGAGCACGGCAGAGGAGCCGCTTCCCACCGCAAGACGCCCCTGCCACCGCCGCGTAATCTAAATTTACCATGAAAAACGTTCGGATTGCCATGCTTAAAATCCGAACGTTTATCATTTCCGTTTATTTTATATCGATCGTCGTATAATTTGAAGTCGGAGTCAGACTAAACGAAATGTATGGTTTGATCGATTGAATGTTCTGCTAGAGCCGTATCAAATTAAATATAAAACGTCATCAAGCCACATGTATTCCTTGTCATCCAACGACCTAGACTGCTTCAATGTCGAGCGCTCAACATGTTTAGCGTGCAGTTAATTCATGCCAAAAATAGTGCTAATCACATGACAACACGCAAATAATATCCTAGTAGTTAATATTCGCATGCAATTAATATACTTCCAAATTAACGTGCATTGCACGTACACACTGACTAGTGCTGCTAGTACATGAAACTGGTGCCGTGACTTGTGAACGCGTCCAGATATGGTCAACGGCAACATCGCCCGCGAGTTCTTCCTGTTTGCCCATGCGTCTAAACGCAGAAGGGGAGGAGAGAGAGAGCACACATGGAACCCACCAGTAAGTGAAGGCGAATAGTACTAAAAATAATATTACATGTTATCCATTAATTAGGTTGTGGTAATATAAAAACATTATGTGAACAAAGGGGATACAACAAACATTGCTATTCTACGTATGTTGCCTATTGACGTGCGGCTTGAAGGCCCGGTCGCATGTTCGATCCTCGTCCTTTATTTTTTAATTTGTATATGGGTCCAAATTTGTTTCATGACATGTGGGCCCCTCGGTGTGTAGTTTGTAGCACTTTAATTCGTGGGTTGAAATTTGTTCCATTCCAAGTGGACTATTGGTGTGTAGTTTTGTAGCTTATTTATAATAATTAAAGAGAACAACATAGTTTTTTCAATAATACCATGGTGCGACGTTGAAGGCGAGAAAGAACGTGCGAGAGAGCGATGACCGAGCCAGAGGGAAATAAACTAGGGGAGTTGCGTGGGTTGCAACAGTGTTTGGAGTAGTTGTGGGCCGAATGCTACGAAAATATAATCTAAACCGACCGGAATAAATGCCTACACAAATTAATCCAAGGTTGGAGTGCCCCTCGCAATGTAAATAGCTCCGGCTTTGCGAGGGATGGAGAGGTAGTAGCTTCAACGCGTGGAAGATACGGTGTGAGAAAGCGAGGTCAATCGAGAGACATATAGATAGAGAGACAAAGTGAGTGTGGTCCGACATTCATTGAACAAATATATATGCTCTGGAGAGATATTGTCCGATTGAGCTTTTTGGCAAGGGTGAGGGCTGTAAGATAGAGCTTGAGAGATGATCCAGTCACAGACGTGTAGATATATTTTGTGCGTGGGAGGAAGCAAGGTCAACCGATCACATAGGGTCGCCGTGGGATCGAAAGAGTGAGACGGGTTGGAGAGAGTGGCCTAGATAGACGATGTGCGTGAGAGAGTATACAATGTGAATAGGTCGAATTGGGCTCAAACATGGTGATATATCATTTTTGTCCGAGAAAGAGCGAGGTCAATCGAGACATACGGAGAGAGAGAGAGAGAGAGAGATTGAGTGAGCGTGGCCCACCATGAGGTCGAAAGAGTGGCCGCGGCTTGGATGGACTGACCTAGATAGACAATCTGCGTGAGAGAGTATAGAGTGTGTTGATCGAGGCCCGAACAGGGAGATATATCATTTGTGTGTGAAAGAAAACGAGGTTAAACGAGACTCAGATAAAGAGAGCAAGATTGAGCGAGTGTGGCCCGCCGTGCGGAAGAAAGAGTGAGACAGTCTCGAGGGAGTGACCTAGATATACAACGTGCGTGCGTGCGCACGAGAGGTTGGGGGGCTAGATAGGCAATGCATGTATTTAGCGCGAGAGGGTGAGAGGGAGAGGGGGGAGAGAGAGAGCTCGGCATGGGGTGCAATGGTGGGTGTGTGAGGTAAATACATTTGGTAACAGAGTGGAAAAAGGGGTTGTGTAGTTGAGAGACTTAGATATCAAAACATGGAGAGAAATAATGAACGTGTGTTGGAAACCGATAGCTTCCTAAGGT